>NW_006409029.1:187296-187926 GCF_000296735.1 Chrysochloris asiatica | reverse complement strand
ACAAGGCAGATGCGCACAACATGCTCATACAGAGATAGCTGGCTACATGGCTGATAAGTCCAACAAGTCCATATACAGAGAGCTAGCTAAATGGCAGAATAGTCTAATATCTCCATATACAGAGAGGATCCTACATGGCAGATCAGTCCAACATATATATGCACAGAGAGCTAACTACATGCACACGAGTCCACAATGTCCATATACAGAGAGCTAGCTACATGGCAGAGTAGTGCAACATTTCGATATACAGAGATCTAGCTACATGGAAGATGAGTCCAACGTATCCATATACAGAGAGCTAGCTACATGGCAGATGAGACCAACATGTCCATATATTGAGAGTTAATTACATGGCAGATGAAACCACATGTGTACATTTATAGGGCAAGCTATAAGGTAGATGAATCCAACATGTTCATACACAAAGAGCTGGCTACATGGCTGATTAGTCCAACATATCCTTATACTGAGAGCCACCTATATGGCAGAAATGTCCAATATGTTTATATACAGAGAGCTGCCTATGGCAGATCAGTCCAATATGTCTGTAAACAGAGAGCTAGCTACATGGCAGAATATTACAAAATGTCCATATAGAGAAAGCTAGCTACATGGCAGAGTAGTGCA
>NW_006409029.1:183827-185858 GCF_000296735.1 Chrysochloris asiatica | reverse complement strand
CTACATGGCTGATGAGTCCAACATGTCCATATACAGAGATCTAGCAACATGGCAGACAAGTCTAATATGTTCTTATACAGAGAGCTACCTATATGGCAGATCATTGCAACATATCCATGCACAGAGAGCTATCTACATGGCAGAGGTGTCCAAAATGTCCGTATACATAGAGCTATCTACTTTGTAGAGTAGTGCAACATTTCAATATACAGAGTTCTAGCTACACGGCAGATGAGTCAAATGTGTCCATATACTGAGAGCTAGCTACATGGTATATGAATCCAACATGTCCATATAGAGAGCACTAGCTACATAGCAGGTGAGTCCAACATGTCCATATACTGAAAGCTACATGGCAGATGAGTCCAATATGTGTATATATAGTAGCCTAGCTACAAGGCAGATGAATTCCACATGTTCATACAGAGAGAGCTGTCTACATGGCTGATGAGTTCAACACGTCCATACACAGAGTGCTAGCTATGTGGCAGAGTAGTGCAACCTTTCCATATACAGAGTTGTAGCTACAAGGCTGATGAGTACAACATGTCCATATACAGACAGCTATTTACATGACACAGTAATTCAACATGTCCACATACAGTGTACCAGCTACATGGCAGATCAGTACAACATGTTTATATACTAAGTGCTAACTACATGTCTGATTAGTCAAACATGTGTATATATAAAGGGCTAGCTACAAAGTAGATGAGTGCAACATGTCCATATACTGAGAGGTGGCTACATGGCAGAGTATTTCAACATGTTCATATACAGAGAACTAGCTACATGGCAGATGAGTCCAACATGTGTATATATAGAGAACTAGCTAAAAGTCAGATGAGTCCAACATGTTCATACACAGAGAGCCATCTACATGGCTAATGAGGCCAACAAGTCCATATATGGAGAGCTAGCTATATGGCAGACAAGACCAGTATTTTCATATAAAGAGAGCTACCTACATGGCAGATCAGTCCAACATACCCATGCATAGAGAGCTAGCTACATGGCAGACGAGTCCAAAATGTTTATATACAGAGAGCTACCTACATGGCAGAGTAGTGCAACATTTCCATATACAGAGTTCTAGCTATATGGCAGATGAGTACAACATGTCCATTTACAGAAAGGTAGCTACATGACAGAGTAGTCCAACATGTCCATATACAGAATACTAGCTACATGACAGATGAGTATAACATAACCATATACTGATGAGTCCAAAATGTGTATATATAGACGGCTAGTTACAAGGGAGATGAGTTCAACATGCCCATACACTTAGAGCTAGCTACATGGCAGAGTAGTCCAACATGTCCATATACAGAGTTCTAGTACATGGCAGATGAGACAAACATGTCCAAATACTGAGAGTTAGCTACAAGGCAGATGAGTCCAACATATGTATATTTAGATGGCTACCTACAAGACAGATGAGTCCAACATGTTCATACACAGAGAACTGGCTACATGGCTGATGAGTCCAACATGTGCAAATACTGAGAGCTAGCTACATGGCAGACAAGTCCAATATGTTCATATACAGAAAGCCACCTAACTGGCAAATCAGTCCAACATACCCATGCACAGAGAGCTAGCTAAAAGGCAGACGAGTACAAATGTCCATATACAGAGAGCTCGCTACATGTCAGAGTAGTGCAACCATTCCATATACAGAGTTTTAGCTACATGGCAGATGAGGCCAACGTGTCCATATACTGAAAGCTAGCTAAATGCAGAATAGTCCAATATGTCCATATACAGAGCACTAGCTACATGGTAGATGAGTCCAACATGTGTATTTATAGAGGACTAGCTAAAAGGCAGATGAGTCCAACATGTTCATACACAGAGAGCCATCTACACGGCTGGTGAGGCCAACTTGTCCATATATTGACAGCTAGCTACATGGCAGCCAAGTCCAATATTTTCATATACAGAGAGCTACCTACATGGCAGATCAGTCCAACATATCCATGCACAGAGAGCTAGCTACATGGCAGACAATTCCAAATGTCCATATAC
>NW_006409029.1:181873-183067 GCF_000296735.1 Chrysochloris asiatica | reverse complement strand
TAGAGAGATAGCCATATGGCAGACGAGTCCAAAATGTCCATATAAAGTGAGCTAGCTATATGGTAGAGTACTGTAACATTTCCATATATAGAGTTCTACCCACATGGCAGAGGAGTCCAACATGCCCATATATTGAGAGCTAGCTATATGGTAGAGTAGTCCAACATGTCCATATACAGAGTACTAGTTACATGGTAGATGAGACCAACATGTCCATATAATGAGAGTTAGATACATGGCAGATGAGTTCAACATGTGTATATACAGAGAGCTAGCTACATAACGAACAAGTCCAACATGTTCACCCACCCAGAGCTGGCTACATGGCTGATGAGTCCAACATATCCATATACAGAGAGACAGCTACATGGCAGATCATTCCAACATACCACTGCACAGAGAGCTAGCTACATTCAGACAAGTCCTTAATATCCATATACTGAGAGACAGCTACATGGCAGAGTAGTGCAACATTTCCATATACAGAGTTCTTGCTACATGGCAGATGAGTTCAAAGTGTCCATATACTGAGAGTTAGCTACATAGCAGACTAGACCAACATATGTATATACAGAGTACTAGGTACATGGAAGATGAGTCCAACATGACCATATACTGAGACGTTGGTACATGACAGATAATTCCAACATGTGTATATTTAGAGGGCTAGCAACAAGGCAGATGAGTCCAACATGATCATACACAGAATGCTATCTACACGGCAGTTGAGTCCAACATGTTCATATCCTCAGAGTTAGCTACATGTCATACAAGTCCAATATGTTCATATACAGATAGCTGACTACATGATAAATCAATATAACATAATCATGTATGGAGAGCTAGCCCCATGGCCAATGAGTGTAAAATGTCCTTATAGAGAGAGCTAGCTACATGGTAGTGTAGTGCAACATTTCCTTATACAGAGTAATAGCTATATGGCAGATGAGTCCAACGTGTACATATACTGAGAGCTAGCTACATGGCAGAGTAGTCCAACTTGTCCATATACAGAGTACTAACTACATGGCAGATGAGTCCATCATGTCAATATACTGAGAGTTAGCTATTTGGCAGATGAGTCCAACGTGTATATATAGAGGATGAGCTAAAAGGCAGACAAGCCCAATATGTTCATTTAGAGGAGCTACATACATGGCAGATAACTCCAAAATATCCATAAGCACAAAGCTA
>NW_006409029.1:177335-181483 GCF_000296735.1 Chrysochloris asiatica | reverse complement strand
TCCAACATATCCATGCACAGAGATCTGGCTACATGACAGACGAGTCCAAAATGTCCATAAACAGAGTGTTAGCTACATCGCAGATTTGTGTAATATTTCCATATACAGAGTTCAAGCTACATGACAGATGATTCCAACGTGTCCATATACTGAGAGTTAGCTACATGGCAGATGGGCCCAAAATGTGTATATTAAGAGGGCTAGCTACAAGGCAGACGAGTCCAACATGTTCATACAGAGAGAGCTGGCTCCATGGCTAATGAGCCAACATGTCCATATACTGAGTGCTAACTACATGGCAGACAAACAAATATCTTCATATACAGATAGGTACCTACATGTCAGATCAGTCCAACTTATCCTTGTATAGAGAGTTAGCCACATGTTAGACGAGTCCAAACAGTCCATATATAGATAGCTGGCTACATGACAGAGTAGTGCAACATTTCCTTATACAGAGACCTAGCTACTTGGCAGATGTGTCCAACGTGTCCATATAATGAGATCTAGCTACATGGCAGAGTACTCCGACATGACCATATACAAAGTAGTAGTTACATGGAAAATGAGTCCCACATGTCCATATATTGAGTGTTAGCTACATGGCATATGAGTCCAACATGTGTATATATAGAAGACTACCTACAAGGCAGATGAGTCCAACATTTTCATACAGAGAGAGTTAGCTTCATGGCTGATGAGTCCAATATGTTCATATACAGAGAGATAGCTACATGGCAGACAAGTCTAAAATGTCCCTATTGAGTGAGCTAGATATGTGGCAGAGCAGTGAAACATTTCCATATACAGAGTTCTAGGAACATGGCAGATTAGTCCAACATGTACATATTCTGAGAGATAACTACATGCCAGACGAGTCCAACATGTCCATATTCTTAATACTAACTACATGGCAGATGAATCCAACATGTCCATATATTAAGAGTTATCTATATGGCAGATGAATCCAACATGAGTATATATAGAGGGCAAGCTACAAGGCAGATGATTCAAAAACGTTCGTAGAGAGCAAGCTGGCTACATGGCTGATGAGCCCCACAGGTCCATATACTGAGAGTTAGCTATATGGCAGATGAGTCCAACATGTGTACATATAGAGGGCTAACAACAAGGCAGATTACTCCAACATGTTCATACAGGGAGAGCTGCCTACATGGCTGATGAGTCCAACATGTCCATATACTGAGAGCTTGGCCCATGGCAGAAAAGTCCAATATGTTCATATACAGAGAGCTACTGACATGGCAGATCAGTCTAACCTTTCCATGCACAGAGAGCTAGCTACATGGCAGACGATTCCAAAATATCCCTATGCAGAGAGCTAGCTACATGGCAGAGTACTTCAACATTTCCATATACAGAGACCTAGCTACATGGCAGATTAGTCCATCATGTTCCTACATTGAGAACTGGTTACATGGCAGACTGGTCCAATATGTTCATATACAGAGAGCTACCTACATGGAAGAACAGTCCAACATATCCATGCACAGAGAGCTAGCTAAATGGCAGACAAGTCCAAATTCTCCATATACAGAGAGACAGCTACATGGCAGAGTAGTGCAACATTTCCATATACAGAGTTCTAGTTCCATGGCAGATGAGCCAAATGTGTCCATATACTAAGAGCTAGCTACATGGCAGAGTAGTCCAACATGTCCATATACAGACAACTAGCTACATGGTAGATGAGACCAACATGTCCATTTACTAAGAGTTGGCTACATGGCAGATGAGTCCAACATGTCCATATACAGAAAGCAAGCTACATGGCAGACAAGTCCAGTATGTTCATACACAGAGAGCTGTGTACCTGGCTGATGAGTCCAAAATATCCATATACAGAGAGCTAGGTATATGTAAGGCATGTACAACATGTTCATATACAGAGAGCTACCTACATGGCAGATCAGTTCAACATATCTATACCCCCAGAGCTAGCTACATGTAGACGAGTCCAAAATGTACATATACAGAGCTACAACTACATGGCAGAGTAGTGCAACATTTCCATATACGGAGACCTAGCTACATGGCAGATGACTTCAACGTGTCCATATTTTGACAGCTAGCTACATGGCAGAATAGTCCAACTTATGGATATACAGAGTAGTGCAACATTTTCATATTCAGAGAACTAGCTACATGACAGATGAGTCCAACATGTCCATATACAGAGAGATGGCTACAAGGCAGATGAGTCCAACATGTTCATACACAGAGAGCTGGCTGTATGGCTGATGAGTCCAACATGTCCCAAAACAGAGAGCTATCTTCATGGCACACAAGTCCAATATGTTCATATACAGAGAGCTAACTACATGGCAGATCAGTCCAACATATCCATGCACAGACAGATGGCTACATGACAGATGAGTCCAAAGTGTTCATATACAGAGTGTTAGCTACATGGCAGAATAGTGCAACATTTCCATATACAGAGATCAAGCTACATGGCAGATTATTCCAACGTATCCATATACTGAGAGTTACCTACATGGCAGATGAGCCCAATATGTGTATATTTAGAGGGCTACCTACAAGGCAGACAAGTCCAACATGTTCATACAGAGAGTGCTGGCTACATGGCTGATGAGTCCAACATGTCCATATACTGAGAGCTAGCTACATGGCAGAGAAGTCCAATATGGTCATATACAGGGAGCTACCTATATGGCAGATCAGTTCAACATATTGATGCACAGAGAGGTAGCTACATGGCAGACGAGCCCAAATTTCCATATACAGAGAGCTTGCTACATGACAGAGTAGTGCAAAATTTCCATATATAGAATTCTAGCTACATGGTAGATGAGTCCAACATGTCCATATACTGAGAGCAAGCTACATGTCAGAGTAATCCAACATTCTCATATACAGAGTACTAGCTAAATGGTAGATGAGTCTAACATGCCCATATACTGAGAGTTAGCTACATGTGAGTCCAACATGTGTATATTTAGAGGACTAGCTACAAGGCAGATGAGCCCAACATTTTTATGCACAGATAGCTCTCTACATGGCTGATGAGTCCAACATGTCCATAAACTGAGAGCTACCTACATGGCAGACGAGTCCAAAATGTCCATATAGAGAGAGCTACATACATGGCAGTGTAGTGCAACAATACCATACACAGAGTTCTAGCTACATTGCAGATGAGTCCAATGTGTCCATATATTGAGAGCAATCTACATGGCAGAGTAGTGCAACATGTCCATATACAGAGTACTAGCTACATGGCAGATGAGTCCAACATGTCCATATACTGAGAGTTAGCTACATGGCAGATGTTTCCAACATGTGTACATTAATTTATAGGGCAAGATACAAAGTAGATGTATGAACTACATGTCCATACAAAGAGAGTGTGATACATGGTTGATGAGTCCAACATGGTTATATACTGAGAACTAACTATATGGCAGACAAGACATATATGTTCATATACACAGAGATACCTACATGTCAGATTATTCCAACATATCCATGCACAGAGAGCTATCTACATGGCAGATGACTCCAGAATGTCCATATACAGAGAGCCAGCTTCATGGAAGAGTAGTGCTACATTTCCATATGCACAGTTCTAGGCACATGGCACATGAGTCCAATGTGTCTATATAATGAGAGCTAGCTACATGGCAGTACAGCCCAACATGTCCATATACAGAGTATTTGCTACATGGCAGATGAGTCCAACATATCCATATACTGAGCGTTAGCTACATTGCAGATGAGTACAACAAGTGTATATATATAGGATTACTACAAGTCAGATGAGTCCACTGTGTTCATACAGAGAGAGCTGACTCCTTGGCTGATGAGTCCAACATGTCTATATCCTGAGAGCTAGCTACATGGCTGACAAGACAAATATGTTCATACACAGGGAGATGCCTACACGGCAGATCAGTTCAAGATATCCATGCACACATGTAGCTACAAGGCAGATGAGTCCAATATTTCCATATACAGACAGCTAGCTACATGGCAGAGCAATGCAACATTTCCATATATAGAGTTCTAACTACATGGCAGATGTGTCCAACGTGTCCATATACTGAGAGCTAGCTACATGGCAGAGTACTCCAACATGCCCATATACAGAGTACTAACTACATGGT
>NW_006409029.1:162162-163683 GCF_000296735.1 Chrysochloris asiatica | reverse complement strand
CATATACAGAGAGCTACCTACATAGCAGATCAGTTGAACATATCCAAGCACAGAGATCTAAGTACATAGCAGACGAATCCAAAATGTCCATATACAGAGAGCTAGCTACATGGCAGAGTTGTGCAACATTTCCATATCCAAAGTTCTAACTACATGTCAGATGAGTCCAACATGAACAAATACAGAGTACTAGCTCATAGCAGATGAGTCCAATGTGTCCATACACTGAGAGTTTGCTACATGGCAATTGTGTCCAACATGTGAATATTCAGAGGGCTAGCTACAAGGCAGATGAGTTCCACATGTTCATACAGAGAGAGCTGGCTTCATAGCTCATGAGTCCAACATATCCTTATACAGAGAACAAGATACATGTCAGAGTAGTCTAACGTGTCCATATACAGAGTATTAGCTACATGGCAGATGATTCCCACATATCCATGTACTGAGAGTTGGCTACATGGGAGATAAGTCCAGTCCATCATGTGTATATTGAGAGGGTTAGCTACAAGGCAGATGAGTTCAACATGTTCATACAGAGAGAGATGGTTACATGGCAGATGAGTCAAATATGTCCATATACTGAGAAGTAGCTACATGGCAGAGTAGTGCAACATTTCCATATTCAGAGTTCTAGCTACATGACAGATAAGTCCAACGTATCCATATACTGAGAGCTAACTACATGGCAGAATATCCCAACATGACTAAATACAGGGTATTAGCAACATGACAGATAATCCAACATGTCCTTATACTGAGTGTTAGCTACAAGCCAGATGACTCCAACATGTGTATGTTTAGAGGGCTAGCTACAAGGCAGATGCGTTCAAAATGTTCGTACAGAGAGAGCTGGTTACATGGCTGATCAGTCCAACATGTCCATATAGACAGAGCTAGCTACAAGGCAGAGTAGTCCAACATGTCCATATACAGATTACTAGCTACATGGCGGATGATTCCAACATGTCCATATACTGAGAGTTAGCTACATGTTAGATGAGTCCATCATGTATATTTAAAGGGCTAGCTACAAGGCAGATGAGTTCAACATGTTCATACAGAGAGAGCTGTCTACATGGCAGATGAATCCAACGTGTCCATAAACTGAGAGCTAGTTACATGGCAGATGAGTCCAATGAGTCCATATACTGAGAGCTAGCTACATGGCAGAGTAGTCCAACATATCTTTATACAGAATACTAGCTGCATGGTAGATGAGTCCAAAATGTCCATATACTGAAAATTAGCTACATGTCAGATGAGTCCCACATGTGTATATATAGAGGACTAGCTACAAGTCAGATGAATTCAACATATGTATCTTTAGAGGGTTAGTTACAAGGCAGATGAGTTAAACAAGTTCATACAGAGAGAGCTGGCTACATGAATGATGAGTACAATATGTCCATATACAAAGAGCTACCTTCATGAAAGAAAAGTCCAATATGTTGATATATAGAAATCTACATACATTGCAGATCAATCCAACATATCCATGCACAGAGACCTAGCTACATG
>NW_006409029.1:156129-161412 GCF_000296735.1 Chrysochloris asiatica | reverse complement strand
TGGCTACATATCTCATCAGTCCAACATGTCCATGTATAGAGAGCTAGTTACATGGCAGAGTAACCCAACATGTCCATATCCAGAGTATTAGCTGCATGACAGATGAGTCCAACATGTCCATGTACTGAGAGTTGGCTACATGGCAGATGAGTCCATGATGTGTATATAGAGATGGTTAGCTAGAAGGCAGATGAGTTCTACAAGTTCATACAGAGAGAGCTGATTACATGGCAGATGAGTCAAACATGTCCATATACTGAGAGTTAGATACATGGCAGATGAGTCCAACATGTGTATATAGAGAGGACTAGCTACAAGGCAGATGAGTCCAACATGTTCATACAGAGAGAGTCCAACATGTGCATATACAGAGAGACAGCTTCATGGCAGACTAGTCCAATATGTTCCTATACAGAGAGCTAACTACATGGCAGTACAGTCCAACAAATGAATGCACAGAGAGAAAGCTACATGTCAGATGAGTCCAAAATGTCCATTTAAAGAGAGCTAGCTACATGGCAGAATAGTGCAACATTTTCATATTCAGAGTTCTAGCTACAGGGCAGGTGAGTGCAATATGTCCATATACCGAGAGCTAGCTACATGGCAGAGTAGTCAAATATTTCCATACACAGAGTTCTAGCCAAAGGGAAGATGAGTCCAACCTGTCCATATACTTAGAGCTAGCAACATGGTAGAGTAGTTTAACATATCCATATACAGAATACTCGCTACATGGCAGATGAGTCCAAAATGTCCATATACTGAGAGTTAGCTACATGGCAGATGAGTTCAACATGTGTATATATAGAGGGCTGGATACAAGCCAGATGATTCCAACATGTTCATGCAGAGAGAGATGGCTACATGGATGATGAGTCCCACATGTCCACATACAGAGAGCTCGCTACATGGAGACTAGTCCAAAATGTCCATATACAGAGAGCTAGCAACATGGCAGAGTAGAGAACATTTCCATGTACAGAGTTCTAGCTACATGGTAGATTAGTCCAACGTGTCCATATACTAAGAGGTAGCTACATGGCAGAGTAGTTCAACATGTGTATATACAGAGTAATAGCTACATTGCAGATGAGTACAAGCTGTCCTTATACTGAGAGGTAGCTACATGACAGATAAGTCTAACATGTATATACATAGAGGACAAGATTCAAAGTAGATGAGCCCATCATGTTCATACACAGAGAGATGGCTACATGGCTAGTGCACCATGTCAATATACATAGAGTTGCTACATGGCAGACAAGTTCGATATATTCATATACAGAGAGCTACCTACATGGTAGAACATTCCAACATATCCATGCACAGAGATCTACATACATGGCAGATGAGTCCAAAATGTCCATATACAGATAGCTAGCTACATGGCAGAGTAGTGAAATATTTCCATATACAGAGTTCTACCTACATGGAAGATGAATCCCACATGTCCATATATTGAGATCTAGAGACATGGCAGATTATCCAACATGCGCATATACAGAGTACTAGCTAAATGGCAGATGAGTCTAACATGTCCTTGTACTGAGAGTTAGCTACATGGCAGATGAGTGCAACATGTGTATATATAGAGGACTAGCTACAAGGCAGATGAATTCAACATGTTCATACACAGAGAGCTGGCTACATGTCTGATGATTCCAACATGTTCATATACAGAGAACTAGCTACATGGCAAAGGAATCCAAAATGTCCAAATACAGATAGGTAGCTATATGGCAGTGTAGTCCAACATTTCCATATACAGAGTTCTAGCTGTATGGCAGACGAGACCAATAAGTCTATATACTGAGCATTTGTTACATGGCACATGAGTCGAACATGTGTATATTCATAGGGCTAGCTACAAGGCAGATGAGTCCAACATGTTCATACAGAGAGAGATGGCTACATTGCTCATAAGTCCAACATTTCCATATACTGAGAGTTAGTTACATGGCAGATGTTTCCAACATGTTTATATATAGAGGAGTGGCTACAAGGCAGATGAGTCCAACATGTTCATACAGAGAGAGCTGGCTTCATGGCTAATGATTCCAACATGTCCGTATACAGAGAGCAAATTACATGGTAGACAAGTCCAATATGTTCATATACAAAGACTACATACTTGGAAAATCAGTCCAACATAGCCATGCACAGAGAGCTAGCTCCATGGCAGACAAGTCCAAAATGTCCATATACAGAAAGCTAGCTACATGGCAGATGAGTCCATCATGTCCATATAATGTGAGTTATCTACATGGCAGATGAGTCCTACACATGTATTTATAGAGGACTAGCAACAATGAAGATGAGTCCACCATGTTCATACACCGAGAGCTGGCTACTTGGCTAAGGAGTCCAACATGTCCATATACAGAGAGCTAGCTACTACATGGAGACGAGCCAAAAATCTCCATATACAGAGAGCTAGCTACATGGCAGAGTATTGAACATTTCCATGTACAGAGTTCTAGCTACATGGTAGATGAGTCCAACCTGTCCATATACTGAGAGACAGCTACATGGAAGAGTAGTCCAACATGTCCATATACAGAATACTAGGTACATGGCAGATGATTCCAACATGTCCATATACTGAGAGTTAGCTATATGGCAGATGAGTCCAACTTGTGAATAAATAGGAGATTAGATACAAGGAAGATGAGTCCAACATGGTCATACACAGAGAACTCGCTATATGGCTGATGATTCCCACATGTTCATATACAGAGTGCTACCTACATGACAGATAATCCAATATGTTCATATACAGAGAGCTACATACATGATAGATTAGTCCTTCATATCCATACACAGAGTGAGAGCTATATGGCAGATGAGTCAAAATGTTCATATACAGACAGCTAGCTACATGGCAGAGTAGTGCAACAATTCCATGTACAGAATTCTAGCTTCATGGCAGATGAGTCCTAGATGTCAATATTCTGAGAGTTATCTACATGACAGACGAGTCTGACATGTGTATATATAGAGGATTCGCTATATGGCAGATGAGTCCAACATGTTCATACAGAGAGAGCTGCCTACATGACTGATGAGTTCAACATGTCCATGTACAGAGAGCTATCTACATGATAGAAAAGTCCAATATGTTCATATACAGAGATCTACCTACATTGCAGATCAGTCCAACATATCCATAAACAGTGAAGGAGCTACATGGCCGACGAGGCCAAAATGTCCATATACAGAGAGCTAGCTACAACACAGAGTAGTGCAATATTTCCATATGCAGAGTTCTAGTTACATTGCAAATGAGTCCAACGTGTCCATATACTGAGAGCTAGCTAAATGGCAGAGTAATCCAACATGTCCATATACAGAGAACTAGCTACATGGCAGATGAGTCCAACAAATCCCTATACTGGGAGTTATCTACATGGCACATAAGTCCAACATGTGTATATATAGAGGGCTACCTACAAGACACTTAACAACAACAACAACCTACAAGACAGATGATTCCAACATGTTCATACACAGATACCCGGGATACATGGCTGATCAGTCCAACATATCCATGCACATAGACCTAGCTTCATGACACATGAGTCCAAAATGTCCATATACAGACAGAAACCAAAATGGCTGAGTAGTGGAACATTTCCATATACAGAGTTCTAGCTACATGGCATATGAGTCCAAATGTTCATATACTGAGAGTTAGCCACATGGCAGATGATTCCAACATGTGTATTTATAGAGTACTAGCTACAATGCAGATGAATCCAAAATGTTCATACAGAGAGAGCGGGCTACATGGATGATGAGTACCACATGTCTATATACAGAGAACTAGCTACATAGCAGACAACGTGAATATGTTCATATACTGAGTGCTACCTACATGGCAGATCAGTCCAACATAACCATGCACAGGAAGGTAGCTACATGTTAGCCAAATCCAAAATGTCCATATACAGAGAGCTAGCTACATGGCAGAGTAGTCCAACATGTCCATAAAGCTACATTGCAGATGGTCCAATATGTCCTTATACTGAGAGTTAGCTACATGACAGATGAGTCCAACTGTATATATATAGAGGACTAGCTACAAGAAAGAGGAGTCCAACATGTTCATACAAAGAGAGCTGGCTACATGGCAGATGAGTCCAACATGTTTATATATAGAAGACTAAATACAAGGCAGATGAGTCCAACATGTACATACACAGAAAGCTGGCTACATGGCTGATGATTCCAACATGTCCATGTACAGATAGCTAGCTATATGGCAGACAAGTACAATATGTTCATATACACAGAGCTACTTACATGGCAGATCAGTTAAACATATCCATGCACAGAGAGCAAGTTAAATGGCAGACGAGTTAAAAATGTACATATAAAGAGAGCTAGGTACATGGCAGAGTAGTGGAACATTATCATATACAGAGTTCCAGCCACATGACAGATGATTCCAATGTGTCCATACACTGAGTGCTAGATTCAAGGCACAGTAGTCCAACATGTCCACATATGAGTACTCGCTATATGACAGATGAGTTCAACATATCCATATAAAGAGAGCTAGCAACATGGCAGAAAATACAATATGTTCATATACAGAGAGCTAACTACATGTAAGATCAGTCCAACATATCCATGCACAGAGAGGTAGTTATATGGTGGTGTAGTGCAACATTTCCATATAAAGTCTTCTAACTAATGGCAGATTAGTCCAACGTGTCCATGCACTGAGAGTTAGCTACGTGGCAGAGTAGTTCAACATGTCCATATAAAGAATACTGGCTACATGGCAGATGTGTCCAACATGTCCATATACTGGGTATTAGCTGCAATGCTGATGAGTTCAGCATGTGTATAGTTAGAGGGCAAGATACAAGTCAGATGACTTCAGTGTGTTCATACACAGAGAGCTGCCTACATGTCTGATGAGTTCAACATGTCCATATACTGAGAACTACCTACATGGCAGACAAGTCCCATATTTTCATATACAGGGAGCTACCTACATGTCTGATCAGTCCAACATATCCATGCACAGAGAGCTAGCTACATGGCCAACGAGTCCAAAATATCCATATACAGACAGATAACAACAGGGTTGAGTAGTGCAACATTTCCATATACAGAGTTCTAGCTACATGGCAGATGAGTCAAACATGTCCATATACTGAGAGTTAGCAACATGTGTATTGATAGAGGAATAGCTACAATGCAGATGAGTCCAACATGTTCATACAGAGAGAGCTGGCTACATGGCTGATGAGTTCCCCATGTCCATATACA
>NW_006409029.1:153499-155167 GCF_000296735.1 Chrysochloris asiatica | reverse complement strand
TGGCAGATGAGTCCAAATTGTGTATATAGAGAGAAGTAGATACAAGGCAGATGAGTCCAACATGTTCATACAGAAAGAGATGGCTTCATGGCTGATGAGTCCCTTATGTCCATATACAGAGGGCTGGCCACATGACAGACAAGTTCAATATGTTCATATAAAGAGAGCTTCCAAATGGCAGATCAGTCCAACATATCGATGCACAGACAGGTAGCTATATGGCAGACGGGTCTAAAATGTCCATATACAGAGAGATACCTACATGGCAGAGTACTCCTACATGCCCATATACATAGTACTAGCTACATGGCAGATAAGTCTAACATGTTCATGTACTGAGAATTAGCTACATGGCAGATGAGTCCAATATGTATATATTTAAAGGACTAGCTACAAGGCAGATTAGACCAACATGGTCATACACAGAGAGCTGGCTACATGGTTGATGAGTCCTACATGCCCATAAACTGAGAGCTACCTACATGGCAGACAAGTCCAATATGCTCATATACAGAGAGTTACCTATGGCAGATCAGTCCAATATATCCATGGACAGAGAGCTAGATACATGACAGACGATTTCAAAATGCCCATATATAGAGAGCTATCTACATGGCAGTGTACTGCAACATTTCTATACACAGAGTTCTAGCTATATGGCAGGTGCGTCTAAAATGCCAATATAGAGAGAGCTAGCTACATGGCAGTGTACTGCAACATTCCATTTACAGAGTTCAAGCTTCATGGCAGATGAGACCAACATGTCCATATATTGAGAGTTTGCTACATGGTAAATGAGATCAATATGTGTACATTTATACGACAAGCTACAAGGCACATGAGTCCAACATGTTCATACACAGAGAGCTGGACACATGGCTGATTAGTTCAACATGTCCATATACTGAGAGCTATGTACATGGTAGAGAAGTCTAATATGTTCATATACAGAGAGCTACCTATAATTGATCAGTCCAACATGTACATGCACAGAGAGCTAGCTATGTGGCAGACAAGTCCAAAATGCACATATACAGAGAGCTAGCTACATGACAGAGTAGTGCTACATTTTCATATTCAGAGTTCTAGCTATATGGCCGATGGGTTCAACGTGTCCATATACTGAGAGCTAGCTACATGGCAGAGTAGTCCATCATGTCCGTATACAGAGTTCTAGCTAGATGGAAGTTGTGTCCACCGTGTCCCTATACTGAGAAGTAGCTACATGGCAGATGAGTACAACACATCCATATACTGAGAATTAGCTACATGGCAGATGTGTCCAACATGTGTATATTTAGAGGGCTAGGTACAAGGCAGATGAGCCCAACATGTTCAAACAGAGACTGCTGTCTACATGTCTGATGAGTCCAGCATATGTATATATAGAGGATTAAATACAAGTCAGATGAGTACAACATGTTCATACAGAGAGAGCTGGCTACATGGTTGATGAGTCCAACATGTCCATTTACAGAGAGCTAGCTATATGACAGACAAGTCAAATATGTTCATATACAGAGAGTGACATACATGTCTGATCTGTCCAACATATCCAGGCACAGAGAGAAAGCTACATTGCAAACAAGTCCAAAATTTCCATATAGAGAGACCTAGTTACATGGCAGATTAGTCCCACATTTTCATATACAGAGTTCTATCTACATG
>NW_006409029.1:151310-152349 GCF_000296735.1 Chrysochloris asiatica | reverse complement strand
AGCTACATGGCAGAACAGTGCAAAATTTCCATATACAGAGTTCCAGCTACATGGAAGATGAGTCCAAGGTGTCCATATACTGAAAACAGGCTACACGGCAGAGTAGTCAAACATGTCCATATATAGAGTACCAGCTACATGGCAGATGAGTCCAACATGTGCATATACTGAGAGTTAGCTATGTGGAAGATGAGTCCAAAATGTGTATATCTAGAGAGCTTGCTACAAGGCAGATGAGTCCAACATGTTCACATACAGAGTACTAGCTACCTGGCAGATAAGTACAACTTGTCCGTATACTCAGAGATAGCTACACGGCAGATGAGTCAATATGTGTATATATACAGGACTAGCTACAAGGCACATGAGTCCAACATGTTCATGCAGAGAGAACTGGCTACATGGCTTATGAGTCCAATATATCCATATACAGGAAGCTAGCTACATGGCAGACAAGTCCAATATGTTCATAAACAGAGAGCTAATGACATGGCAGATCAGTCCAACATATCCATGCACAGAGAGCTAGCTACATGACAGACAAGTCCAATATGTCCATATACAGAGAGAGAGCAACACGGAAGAATAGTGCCATATTTCCATATACAGAGTTCTAAATCCATGGCAGATGACTCAAACGTGTGCATATACTTAGAACTAGCTACATGGCAGAGTAGACCAACATGTCCATATACAGTGTACTAGCTACATGGCAAATGAGTCCAACATGTCTAATACTGAGAGTTAGCTACATGGCAGATGAGTCCAACATGTGTATATATAGTTGACTAGCTACATGGCAGACAAGTCCAACATATTCTTATACAGAAAGATATCTACATGGCTGATCAGTCCAACATTTCCATGCACAGAACTCGCAACAAGGCAGACGAGTCCAATATGTCCATATAAACAGAGATAGCAACATGGCAGTGTAGTGCCACGTTTCCAAATATAGAGCTCTAGCTCCATGGCAGATGACTCCAACGTGTGCATATACTGAGAACTAGCTACAATGCATAGTAGTCCAACATGTCCA
>NW_006409029.1:148607-149955 GCF_000296735.1 Chrysochloris asiatica | reverse complement strand
CAGATGATTCCAACGTGTCCATATACTGAGAGCTAGCTACATGGCAGGAAAATCCAACATGTCCATATACAGAGTATTCGGTACATGGCAGATGAGTCCAACATGTTCATATACTGAGATTTAGCTACATGGCAGATGAGTCCAATATGAGTATATATAGTGAACATGCGACCAGGCAGATGAATCCAACAGGTTATGCAGAGAGAGGAGGTTACATGTCTGATGAGTCCAAAATAGCCATATACAGAGATCTAGCAACATGGCAGTCAGGTACAACATGTTCATATACAGAGAGCTACTACATGGCATATCATTCCAACATAGCCATGCACAGAGAGCTAGCTGCATGGCAGACGAGTATAATATATTCATATACACATAGCTAGCAAAACAGCAGAGTAGTTCTACATTTCCATATACGGAGTTCTAGCTCCATGGCAGATGAGTGCAACATGACCACATATGGAGAACTAGCTACATGGCAGAGAAGTCCAACATGTCCACATACAGAGTATTCGCTACATGCCAGATGAGTCCAACATGTTCATATACTGAGATTTAGCTACATGGCAGATGAGTCCAGCATGTGTTTATATAGCGGACTAGCTACAAGGCAGATGAGTACAACATGTTCATGCAGAGAGAGCTGGCTTCATGTCAGATGAGTCCAACATATCCATGTACTGAGAGTTAGCTACATAAATCCAACATGTGCATATACAGAGGACTAGCTGCAAGGCAGATGCTTCCAACATCTTCATACAAAGAGAGCTGTCTACATGTCTGAGGAGTCCGACATTTCCGTATACAGAGATCTAGCTACATGGCAGAGAAGTTCAATATGTTCATATACAGAGAGCTAACTATGTGGCAGATTAGTCCAACATATCCATGCACAGAAAGCTAGCTACATGGCAGGCGAGTACAAAATGTCCATATACAGAGACTAGCTTCATGGAAGAGTAGTGCAACATTTCCATATACAGAGTTGTAGCTACATGGCAGAGGAGTCCAACGTGTCCATATATTGAAAGCTAGCAACATGGCATAGAAGTCCAACATGTCCATATACAGAGTACTAGCTACATGGCAGATGAGTCCAACATGTCCATATAATGAAATTTAGGTACAAGGCAGATGAGTCCAACATGTATATATTTAGAGGAGTAGCTACAACGTAGATGAGTCCAACTTGTTCATGAAGAGTGAGCTGTCTACATGGCTGATGAGTCCAACATATCCATATACAGAGAAGTTGCTACATGGCAGACGAGTCCAACATGTTCATATACAGAGAGCTACCTATATGGCTGATTAGTCCAACATGTCCATGCACAGAGAGCTAGCT
>NW_006409029.1:142538-148292 GCF_000296735.1 Chrysochloris asiatica | reverse complement strand
AGCAGGCCAACATATCCATGCACAGAGAGCTAGCTACATGGCAGACGAGTCCAATATGTCCTTATACACAGAGCTAGAAACATGGCAGAGTAGTGCCACATTTCCATATACAGAGTTCTAGCTCAATGTTAGATGACTCCAACATGTCCATAAACTGAAAGCTATCTAGATAGTAGAGAAGTCCAACATGTCCATATACAGAGCACTCACTATATGGCAGATGAGTTGAACATGTACATATATCGAGATAAAGTTACATGGCAGATTAGTTCAACATGTGTATATATAATGTACTAGCTACAAGTCAGATGAGTACAACATGTTCATGCAAAGAGTGCTGGCTACATGGCCGATGAGTCCAACATATTCATATACAGAGATCTAGCTACATGGCAGACAAGTCCAACATGTTCATATACAGAGAGATATCTATATGGCAGATCAGTCAAATATGTCCATGCACAGACCTCGATTCATGGCATATGAGTCCAATATGTCCACATACAGAGAGCTAGCAACGTGGGAATGCAGTGACACATTTCTGGTCCATGGCAGATGATTCCAAATTGTCATTATAATGAGAGCTAGCCACATGGCAGACAAGCCCTACATATCCATATACAGAATAGTAGCTACATGGCAGATGAGTCCAACATGTCCATATACTGAGATTTAGCTACATGGCAGATGAGTCCAACATGAGTATATATAAAGGACTAGCTACAAGGTACATGATTCGAGCATGTTCATGCAGAGGGAGCTGAATACATGGCTGATGAGTCCAAAATATCCATAGGTATCCAACATTTCCATATACAGAGCGCTAGCTACATGGCAAAGTAGTCCAACATGTCCATATACTGAGAGTTAGTTACATGGCAGAGGAGTTCAACATGTGTATATATACAGGACTAGCGAAAAGGCAGATGAGTCCAACATGCTCATTTAGAGAGTGCTGGCTACATGGCCGATGATTGCAACATCCTTATACATAGAGGACAAACTACAAGGCAGGTAAGTCCAACATGTTCATATGGAGAGAGCTGGGAACAGGGCTGATGAATCTCACATGTCCATATACAGAGAGCTAACTACATGGCAGTCAATTCCAATTTGTTCATATTTATAGAGCTACGTATATTGCAGATCAGTCCAACATATCCATGCACAGAGAGCTTGCTACATGGCAGATTAGTCCAATATATCCATATACAGAGAGCTAGCATTATGGAAGAATAGTGCCACACTTCCATATACAGTGTTCTAGCTCAATGGCAGATGACTCAAACGTGTGCATATAGTGAGAAATAGCTACATGGCAGAGAAGTCCAATATGTCCATATACAGTTTACTAGCTACATGGCAAATGAGTCCAACATGTTCATATACTGAGAGTTAGCTACATTGCAGATGAGTCCAACATGTGTATGTATAGAGGACTAGCTGCAAGGAAGATGAGTCCAACATGTTCTTACACAGAGAGCTGGCTACATGCCTGAGGAGTCCAACATTTCCATATATAGAGAGCTCGCTACATGGCATACAAGTCCAATTTGTTCATATACAGAGGGCTACCTACATGGCAGATCAGTCCAACATATCTATGCACAGAGAGCTAGCTTCATGGCAGACGAGTCCAAAAGGTTCATATACAGATAGCTAGCTTCATTGGAAAATAGTGCCATATGCCAGATACAGAGTTCTAGCTACATGACAGATGAGTCCAACATGTCCATATACTTAGATTTACCTACATGGCAGATAAGTCCAACATGTGTATATTTAGAGGACTGGCTACAAGGCAGATGAGTATAACTTGTTGATGTAGAGAGAGCTGGCTACATGGCGGATGAGTCCAACATATCCATATACAGAGATCTACCTACATGGCAGACAAGTCCAACATGTTCATATATAGAGAACTAACTACAAGGCAGATCAGTCCAACATATCCATGCACAGAGAGCTAACTATATGGCAGACGATTCCAATATGTCCATATTGACAGAGCTAGCAACAGGGCAGACTAGTGCCACCTTTCCATATACAGAGTTCTAGCTCCATGGCAGAAGAGCCCAACGTGTCCATATGCTGAGAGCTAGCTACATGACAGAAAAGTCCAACATGTCAATATACAGAGTATTGGCCAAATGGCAGATGAGTCCAACATGTCCATATATTGAGATTTAGCTACATGGCAGATAAGTCCAACATGTGTATATATAGATGACTAGATACAAGGCAGATGAGTCCAACATGTCCATATATTGAGATGCATCTACATGGAAGATGAGACCAACATGTTCATGCAGAGGAAGCTGACTACATGGCTGATGAGTCCAACATATCCATATACAGAGATCTAGCTACATGGAAGACATGTCCACCATGTTCATATACAAAGAGATATATCTAAAAGGTAGATCAGTCCAAAATTTCCATGCACAGAGCTTGCTACATGGCAGAAGAGTCCAATATGTCCATATATGCATAGCTAGCAACATGGCAGAGTAGTGCTACATTTCCATATACAGAGATCTAGCACCATGTCAGATGATACCAACGGGTCCATATAAAGAGAGCTAGGTACATGGCAGAGTAGTGCATCATGTCCATATACAGAGTTTCAGCAACATCGCAGAGGAGTCCAATGTATCCATTCATTGAGAGCTAGCTACATGGCAGATGAGTCCAACATATGTATATGTAGAGAACTAGCTACAAGGCAAATGAGTCCAACATTTTCATACTAAGAAAGCTGGCTACATGGCTGATGAATCCAATATGTTCATATAGAGAGAGCTACCTACATGGCTGATCAGTACAACATATCCATGTACAGAGAGATAGCTACATGGCAGACGAGTCCAAAATGTCCATATACAGACATGTGTATATATAGATGACTAGATACAAGGCAGATGAGTCCAACATTTTCATGCAGAGAGAGCTGGCTACATGGCTGATGAGTCCAACATATCCATACAGAGCTACATTGCAGACAAGTCCAACATGTTCATATACAGAGAACTACCTACATGGCAGATCAGTCCAACATATCCATGTACAGAGAGCTGGCTACATGGCAGAAGATTCCAATATGTCCATATTCACAGAGCTAGGAACACGGCAGACTATCCACATTTCCTAATAAACAGTTGTAGCTCCAATGCAGATGAGTCCGATGTGGCCATATACTGAGAGTGAGCTACTTGGCAGAGAAGTCCAACAGGTCCATATACAGAAGTCCAATATGTTCATATACAGAGAGCTACCTGCATGGCAGATCTGTCAAACATATCCATGCACAGAGACCTAGCTCCCTGTCACATGAGTACAAAATTTCAATCTGCACGGAACTAGCTACATGGCAGAGGAGTCGAATATGTCCATATACACAAAGCTAGCAACACAGCAGAGTAGGGCCACATTTCCATACACAGAGATCTAGCTCAATGACAGATGAGTCCAACGTGTCCATATACTGGAATCTAGCTACATATCAGATATGTCCAACATGCCCATATACAGAGTACTAGCTACATGGCAGATGAGTCCAACATGTGTTTATATAGAGGACTAGCTACAAGGCAGATGAGTCCAAGAAGTTCATGCAGATAGAGCTGGCTACATGGCTGATGAGTCCAACATATTCATATAAAGAGATCTAGCTACATGGCAGACCAATCCAATATGTTCATGTACAGAGAGCTAGCTACAAGGCAGAGGAGCCACTATGTCCATATTCAGAGTGCTAGTTAAATGGCATAGTACTGCAACATTTCCATATACAGAGATTCAGCTGCATGACAGATGAGTCCTACGTGTCCATATGCTGAGATTTAGCTACATGGCAGATGTGTCCATATGTGTATATATAGAAGGCTACCTACAAGACAAATGAGGTCAATATGTTCATAAACAGATAGCTCACTATGTGGCTTATGAATTCAACACAGATATGTTCAATATGTTCATACACAGAGAGCTAGCTACATGGCTGATGAATTCCACATGTCCATAAACTGAGAGCTAGCTACATGACAGACAAGTCCAATATGTTCATATACAGAGAGCTACCTACATGGCAGATCAGCCCAACAAATCCATGAACAGAGAGCTAGCTACATGGCAGATGAGTCCAAAATATCCATATATAAAAAGCTAGCGAAATGGCATTGCAGTGCTACATTTCCATATACGGAGTTCTAGCCAAATGGCAGATGATCCCAATGTGTCCATATACTGAAAGTTAGCTACATGGAAGATGTGTCCAAAAGTGTACATTTAGAAGGCTAGCTACAAGGCAGATGAGTCTAACATGTTCATACACAGAGAGCTAGCTACGTGGCTGATTAATTCAACATGTCCATATATTGAGAGATAGCTACATGACAGACAAGTCCCATATGTTCATATACAGAGAGTTACCTACATGGCAAATCAGTCCAACATATCCATATACAGAGATTTAGCGATGACATATCCATGCACAGAGAGCTAGCTACATGGCAGACGAGTCCAAACAGTCCATATGAGTCCAACATATCCATATACAGAGATTTAGCGAAGTGCCACACAAGTCCAACATGATCATATACAGAGAGCTAACGACATGGCTGATCAGTCCAACATATCCATGAACAGAGAACTAACTATATGGCAGATGAGTCCAATATGTCCATATACACAGAGCTATGAACATGGCAGAGTAGTGTCACATTTACATATACACAATTCTAGCTCCATGACAGATGAGTTCAATGTGTGCATATACTGAAATTTAGCTACATGGAAGATGCGTCCAAATGTGTATATTTACAGGGCTGGTTCCAAGGCAGATGAGTCCAAAATGTTCATACACAGAGAGCAAGCTACATGGCTATTGAATTCAACATGACCATATACTGAGAGCTAGGTACATGGCAGACAAGTCCAATATGTTCATACACAGAGAGCTACCTACATGACAGATTAGTCCTACATATCCATGCACACAGAGCTGGCTATATGGCAGACGAGTCCAATATGTCCATATACACAGAGCTAGCAACACGGAAGAGTAGTGCCACATTTCCATATACACAGTTCTAGCTCCATGGCAGATGAGACCAAAGTGTCAAGATACTGAGAGCTAGCTAAATGGCAGAGAAATCCAACATGTCTATATACAGAGTATTAGCTACATGGCAGATGAGTCCAACATGTCCATATATTGAGATTTAGCTACATGACAGATGAGTCCAACATGTGTATATATAGTGGACAAAATACAAGGCAGATGAGTCAACATGTTCATACAGAGACAGCTGGCTACATGGCTGATGAGTCCAACATATTTATATACAGAGATCTAGCAATATGTCAGACAAGTCCAACATGTTCATATTCTGTGAGCTACCTACATGGCAGATCAGTCCAACATATCCATACACAGAGAAATAGCTACAAGGCATATGAGTCCAATATGTCCTTATACACAGAGCTAGCAACACGGCAGAGTTGTGCCACATTTCCATATACATAGGTCCAGCTCCATGGCAGATGAGTCCAATGTGACCATATACAGAGAGCTAGCTACATGGCAGAGTAGTGCAACATTTCCATATACAGAGTCCTAGATCCATGTCAGATGAGTCCAATGTGTCCATACACGGAGATCTAGCTACATGGCAGAGTAGTCCAACATGTCCATATACAGAGTACTAGCTACATGGCAGATGAGTCCAACATGTCCATATACTGAGAGTTAGC
>NW_006409029.1:135150-142438 GCF_000296735.1 Chrysochloris asiatica | reverse complement strand
TCCATATACAGAGTACTAGCTACATGGCAGATGAGTCCAACATGTCCATATACTGAGAGTTAGCTACATGGCAGATGAGACCAACATGTGTATATATAGAGGACGAGCTACAAGGCAGATGAATTCAACATGTTCATACAGTGAGAGCTGGCTACATGGCTGATGAGTCCAACATGCCCATATACAGAGAGCTAGCTATATGCCAGACAAGTCCAATATGTTCATATACAGAGAGCTACCTACATGGCAGATCAGTTCAACATATCCAGACACAGACAGGAAGCTACATGGCAGATGAGTCCAAAATTTCCATATAGAGTGACCTAGCTACATGGTAGAGTTGTCCAACATTTTTATATACAGAGTTCTAGCTACATGGCAGATGAGTCCAACATGTCCATATACTGAGAGTTAGCTACGTGGCAGATGAGTCCAGCATGTGTATATATAGAGGACTTGCTACAAGGCAGATGGGTCCAATATGTTCATACAGAGAACTGGCTAAATGGTTGTTTAATCCAACATGTGTATATATAGATGACTAGCTACAAGACAGATGAGTCCAACATGTTCATATACAGAGTGATAGACAGACAAGTCCAATATGTTCATATACAGAGAGCTACCTACATGGCAGATCATTCCGACAGATCCATGCGCAGAGAGCTACGTGTCAGACAAGTCCAAAATGTCCATATACAGAGAGCTTGCAGCATGACAGAGTAGTGCAACATGTCCATATAGAGAGCACTATCTACATGGCAGATGAGTCCAACATATCCATATACTGAGAGTTAGCTACATGGAAGATGAGTCCAACATGTGTATATTCAGAGGACTAGCTACAAGTCAGATGAGTCCACCATATTCTTACAGAGAGCTGGCTACATGGCTGATGAGTCCAACATGTGTATATACAGAGGACTAGCTAGAAGGCAAATGAGTCCAACTTGTTCACATGGAGAGAGTTGGCTACATGGCTAATGAGTCCTATATGTCCGTATACAGACAGTTAGCTACATGGAAGAAAAGACCAATATGTTCATATACAGAGAGATACTTATATGGCAGATCAGTACCACATATCCATGTACAGAGAACTAGCTACATGGCAGATGAGTCCAACCTGTCCATATAAAGAGAGCTAGCTACATGGCAGAGTAGTGCAACATTTCCATATACAGCGTTCTAGCTGCATGTCAGATGAGTCCAACATGTCCATATACTTAGATCTATCTACATGGCAGAGTATTCCAACATGTCCAAATACAGATTACTAGCTACATGGCAGATGAGTCCAACATGTCCATATACTAAGAGTTAGCAACGTGGCTGATGAGTCCAACATGTGTATATTTACAGAGCTAGCTACAAGACAGAGAAGTTCAACATGTTCACACACAGAAGGCTTGTTACATGCCTAATGAGCCAAACATGTCCATATACAGAGAGCTAGCTACATGGCAGACAAGTCCAATATGTTCGTATACAGAGAGCTACCTAAATGCCAGATCATTCCAACATAACCATGCACAGAGAGCTAGCTACATGGCAGACGAGTCCTAAATGTCAATATACGGAGAGCTAGCCGCATGGCAGAGTAGTGTAACCATTCCATATACAGAGCACTATCTACATGGCAGATGAGTTCAACTTGTCCATATACTCATAGTTAGCTACATGGAAGATGAGTCCAACATGTGTATATTTTAGAGGACTAGCTACAAGGCAGATGACTCCAACATGTTCATACAGAGAGAGCTGGCTTCATGGCTGATGAATGCAACATGTGTATATCTAGAGGGCTAGCTACAAGGCAGATGAGTCCAACATGTTCATATGGAGGGAGCTGGCTACATGGCTGATGAGTCCCACATATCATTATACAGAGAGTTAGCTACATGGCAGAAAAGACCAATATGTTCATATACAGAGAGCTTCTTACATGGCAGATCAGTACAACATATCCATGCACAGAAACTTAACTCCAGGCAGACTAGTCCAAAATGTCCACATACAGAGAGTGAGGTACATGGCAGAATAGTACAAAATTTCCATATACAGAGTTCTAGCTACAAGGCACATGAGTCCAACGTGTCCATAAACAGAAAGCAGGCTACACAGCAGAGTAGTCAAACATGTCCATATACAAAGTACTAGCTACATAGCAGATGAGTCCAACATGTCCATATACTGAGAGTTAGCAACCTGGCAGATGAGTTCAACATGTGTATATTTAGAGAGCCAGGTACAAGGCAGATGAGTCCAACATATTCAAACACAGAGAGCTAGCTACATGGCTAATGAGTCCAACATGATCATATACTTAAAGCTAGCAACATGGCAGACAAGTTCAATATCTTCATATACAGAGCGCTGTCTACATAGCAGATCAGTCCAACATACCCATGTACAGAGTGCTAGCTGCATGGCCGACAAGTTCAAAATGTCCATATCCAGAGAGTTAGTTACATCACAGTGTAGTGCAACATTTCCATATATAGAGTTCTAGCTACGTGGCTGATGAGTCCAACATGTCCAAATATTGTGAGTTAGCTACATCGCAGAGTAGTGCAACATGTCCATATACAGAGTTCTAGTTACATGACAGATGAGTCCAACATGTCCATAAATAGAGAGCTAGCTACATGCCAGAGTAGTGCAACATTGCCATATGCACAGTTTTAGCTACATGGCTGATGAGTCCAACATGTAGATATGCTGAGAACTAATTACATAGCAGAGTAGTGCAACATTTCCATATACACAGGTCTAGATACATGGCAGATGACTCCAACGTGTCCATATACTGAGAGTTAGCTACAGGGCTATGAGTCCAATATGTGTATATATAGAGGATTAGCCACAAGGCAGATGCATTCAACATGTTCATACAGAGTGCTGACTAAATGTCGGAGGAGTCCAAAATGTCCATATAAAGAGAGCTAGTGACATGGCAGAGTAGTGCAACATTTCTATATACAGTACTCTAGCTACATGGCAGATGAGTCCAACGTGTGTATATACTGAGAGCTAGCTACATGGTAGAGTACTCCAACATGTCCATATATAGAGTACTAGCTACATGGCAGATGAGTCCCACATGTATATATTTACAGAGTAAGCTACATGGTAGACAAGTTCAATATGTTCATATACAGAGAGCTACCTACATGGCAGTTCAGTCCAAGATATCCATGCACAGAGAACTAGCTGGATGGCAGACGAGTCCAAATTATCCATACACAGTGAGTTATCTACATGGAAGAGTAGTGCAACATTTCCATTCACAGAGTTGAATTTTCATGGCAGATGAGTCCAACGTGTCCATATACTGAGAGCTAGCTACATGGTAGAGTAGTCCAGCATATCCATATACAGACTTCTACTTCCATGGCAGATGAGTCTGAAGTGTCCATATATTGAGATTTAGCTACATGGCAGATGTTTCCAAAAGTGTATATTTAGAGGCCTAGCTACAAGGCAGATGATTCCAACATGTTCATACACAGAGAGCTAGGTACACGGCTGATGAATTCAACATGTCCATATACTGAGAGCTAGGTATATGGCAGACAAGTCCAATATGTTCATATACAGGGAGCTACCTACATGGCAGATAAGTCCAACATATCCATGCACAGAGAGCTAGCAACATGGCAGATGAGTCCAAAATGTCCATATACAGAAATCTAGTGACATGTCAGAGTAGTACAACATTTCCATATACAGAGTTCTATCTACATGGCAGATGATTTCAAGGTGTCCATATACTGAGAACTAGCTACATGGCAGAGAAGTCCAACTTGTCCATTTACAGAGTTCTAGCTACATGGCAGATGAGCCCAACATGTCCATATATTGAGATTTAGCTATATGGCAGATGAGTCCAACATGTGTATATATAAAGGACTAGGTATAAGGCAGATGAATCCAACATGTTCATGCAGAGAGTAGTGGCTACATGCCTAATGAGTCCAACATATCCATATACAGAGATGAAGCAGCCTGGCAGACAAGTCCAACATGTTCATAAATAGAGAGCTAACTACATGGCAGATCGGTCCAATATATCCATGTACAGAGAGCTAGGTGCATGGCAGACAATTCCAATATGTCCATATACACAGAACAAGCAACATGGCAAAGTAGTGTCACATTTACATATACACAGTTCTACTTCCATCGCAGATGAGTTCAACGTGTCCATATACTGAGACCTAGCTACATGGTAAAAAAGTCAAACATGCCCATAAACAGAGGATTAGCTACATGGTAGATGAGCCCAACATGTCCATATATTGAGATTCAGGTACATGGCAAATGAGTCCAACATGTATAAATTTAGAAGACTATCTACAAGGCACATAAGTCCAACATGTTCATGCAGATAAAGCTGGCTACATGGCTGGTGAGTGCATCATATCCATATACAGATATCTAACTACATGCCACACAAGTCCAACAAGTTTATATAGAGAGAGCAACCTACATGGCAGATCACTCCAACATATCCATGCACAGAGATCTTGCTACAAGGCAGACGAGTTCAATATGTCCATATACACAGAACTAGCAAAACGGCAGAGTAGTGCCACATTTCCATATACTCAGCTCTAGCTCCATAGTAGATGAGTCCAACGTGTACATATACTGAGAGCTAGCTACATTGCAGAGAAGTCCAACATGTTCATATACACAGTAATAGCTATATGGCACATGAGTCCAACATGTCCGTATACTGAGAGTTACTTATATGGCAGATGAGTCCAACATGTCCATCTACTGAAGGATATCTACAGGGCAGATGAGTCCAACATGTGTATATATAGAGGACTAGCTACAAGGTAGGTGTGTCAACATGTTCATACAAAGATAGCTGGCTACATGGCTGAGGAGTGCATCTGGTCGTTATACAGAGAGCTAGCAACATGGCAGAGTAGTGCAGCGTTTCCATATACAGAGCTCTAGCTAATGGCAGATGAGTCCAACATGTGCATATACTGAGAGCTAGCTACATGGCAAAGTACTCCAATATGTCCATATATACAGTACTAGCTACATGGAAGATGAGTCCAACATGTCCATATAATGAGAGTTAGCTACATGGCAGAGGAGTCCAACATGTGTACTTTTACAGGGCAAGCTGCAAGGCAGATAAAACCAACATGTCCTTAAACTGAGACCTAGCTACATGGCAAACAAGTTCAATATGTTCATATACAGTGATCTACCTACATGGCAGATAAGTCCAAGACATCCATGCACAGAGAACTAGCTAGATGGCAGATGAGTCAAAATGTCCATATACAGAGAGTTATCTACATGGCAGAGTAGTGCAACATTTCCATACACAGAGTTCAAGCTTCATGGTCGATGAGTTCAAAGTGTCCAGATACTGAGAGCTAGATACATGGCAGAATAGTCCAACATTTCCATATCAAGAGGTTTAGATCCATAGCAGATGAGTCCGACATGTCCATATATTGAGATATAGATACAAGGCAGATATGTCCAAATGTGTATATTTAGAGGGCTAGCTACAAGGCAGATGAGTCCAACATGTTCATACACAGAGAGGTAGCTACATGGCTGATGAATTAAACATGTCCATATATTGCGAGCTAGCTATATGGCAGACAAGCCCAATATGTTCATATACAGAGAGTTACCTACATGGCAAATCAGTCCAACATATCCATGCACAGAGAGCTAGCTACATGGCAGACGAGTTCAAATACTCCATATACAGAAATCTAGCGACATGACAGAGTAGTGCAACATTATCATATACAGAGTTCTAGCTACATGGCAGAGAAGTCCAACATATGTATATATAGAGGACTAGCTACAAGGCAGAAGAGTCCAACATGTTCATGTAGAGAGAGCTGTCTACAATGTTGATGAGCCCAACATATCCATATACATAGGTCTAGCTACATGGTAGACAAGCCCACCATGTTAATATACAGAGAGCTACATATATGGCAGATCAGTCCAACATATACGTGCACAGATAACTCGCTACTTGGCAGACAAGTCCAATATATCCATGTACACAGAGCTAGCAATATGGAAGAATAGTGCCACATTTCCATATACAGAGATCTGTCTTCATGGCCGATGAGTCCATTGTATCCATATACTGAAAGCTAGCTATGAGTTCAAAATGTTCATGGAAAGAGCTGGCTATATGGATGATGAGTCCAACATATCCATATACAGAGATTTACCTACATGGCAGATGAGTCCAATATTTCCATATACACAGAGCTAGCAACACGGCAGAGTAGTGGGACATTTCCATATACAGAGTTCTAGCTCCATGTCAGATTAGTCCAACGTATCCACATACTGAGATCTAGCTACATGAGAGAGAAGTCCAACATGTCCATATACTGAAATTTAGCTCCATGTCAGATTAGTCCAACGTATCCACATACTGAGATCTAGCTACATGAGAGAGAAGTCCAACATGTCCATATACTGAAATTTAGCTACATGGCAGATGAGTCCAACATATGTATATATAGAGAACTAGCTACAAAGCAGATGAGTCCAACATGTTCATGCAGAGAAAGCTGCATACAAAGCTGATGAGTCCAACATATCCATATACAGAGATCTAGATACCTGTCAGACGAGCCCAACATGTTCATATACAGAGAGTTAACTACATGGTAGATTAGTACAAGATATCCATGAAGAGAGAACTTGCTACATGGCAGGCGAGTCCAATATGTCCATGTTCACAGAGCTAGCAACACGGAGAGTAGTGTCACATTTCCATATACAGAGATCTAGCACCATGGTAGATGAGTCCAACGTATCCATATACTGAGAGCTAGCTACATGGCAGAGAAGTTCAACATGTCCATATACAGAGTACTAGTTACATGGCAAATGAGTCCAACATGTCCATATACTGAGATTTAGCTACATGGCAGATGAGTCCAACATGTATATGTATAGAGAGAGGACTAGTTACAAGGTAGACAAGTCCTATATGTTCATATACAGAAAGCTTCCTACATGGCAGATAAGTTCAACATATGCATGCACAGAGAGATGCCTACATAGCAGATGAGTGCAATATATCCATATATAGAGAGCCAGCTACATGGCAGAGTAGTGCAACGTTTCCATATACAGAGTTTTAGCTACATGGCAGATGAGTACATGTCCATATATTGAGTGCTAGCTACATGGCAGAGTACTCCAACATGCACATATACAGAGTACTAGCTACATGGCAGATGAGTCCAACATGTCCATATACTGAGAGTTT
>NW_006409029.1:122561-123391 GCF_000296735.1 Chrysochloris asiatica | reverse complement strand
GTCCAACATGTCCATATACAGAGAGCTAGCTACATGGCAGAGTAGTGCAACATTTCCATATACAGAGTTCTAGCTACATGGCAGAGGAGTGCAACATCTTCTTATACATAGAGCTAGCTACATGGCAGAGCACAGGAACATTTCGATATACAGAGTTCTAGCTACGTGGCATATGAGTCCAACATGTGTATATTTAGTGGGCTATCTAAAAGGCAGATGATTCCAACATGTTGATGAACAGACAGCTGACTACGTGGCTGATGAGTCCAACATGTCCATATACTGTAAGCTAGTCTCTTGGCAGAGTAGTCCAATGGATACATATACAGAGTACTAGCTACATGGCAGATGTTTCTCACAGCTCCATGTACTGAGAGTTAGCTACATGGCAGATGAGTCCAACATGTGTTTAATTAGAGGACTAGCTACAAGGCAGATGAGTCCAACATGTTCATACACAGAGAGTTGTCTACATGACAGACGAATCAAAAATGTCCATATATAGAGAGCTAGGTACATGACAGAGTAGTACAACATTTACATATACAGAGTTCTAGCTACATGGCGGATGAGTCCAACATGTGCATATTCAAAGAGCTAACTACATGGCATGCAAGTGTAATATGTTAATATACAGAGAGCTGCCTACATGGCAGATCAGTCCAAAATATTCATGCACAGAGTTAACTATATGGCAGATGAATCCAACATCTGTATATTTACAGGGCTAGCTACAAGGCAGATGAGTCCAATATGTTCATACACAAAGAGGTGGCTACAAGGCTGATGAATCCAAAAAGTCCATATACAGAGAGCTAGCTACATGACAG
>NW_006409029.1:117847-120138 GCF_000296735.1 Chrysochloris asiatica | reverse complement strand
AAGTCCAACATGTGTATATATAGAGAACTAGCTACAAGGATGATGAGTCCAACATGTTCATACAGATAGAGCTGGCTACATGGCTGATGAGTCCAACATGTGTATATATAGAGGACTAGCTACAAGGTAGATGAGTCCAACATGTTCATACAGAACGAGCTGGCTACATGGCTGATAAGTCCAACATTTCCATATACAAAGAGATACCTACATGGTAGACAAGTCCAATATGTTCATACACAGAGAAATACCGAAATATCAGATCACTCCAACACATCCATGCACAGAGAGCTAGCTAAATGGCAGACGAATCCAAAATGTCCATATAAAGAAAGCTAGCTACATAGCGGAGTAGTGCAACATTTCCATACACAGAATTCTAGCTACATAACAGATGAATGCAACATGTCCATATACTGAGAGTTACATACATGACAGATGAGTTCAATATGTGTATACATAGAGGATTATCTACAAGGCAGAATAGTCAAATATGTTCATACAGAGAGAGCTGTCTACATGTCTGTTGCATCCAAAATGTCCATGTACATACCTTACTACATTGCTAGCTACATGGCAGACAAGTCCAGTATGTTCATATACAGAGAGCAAACTACATGTCAGATCAGTCCAATATATCCATGTACAGATAGCTAGCTTCATAGCAGATGATTCCAAAATGTCCATATACAGAGAGCTAGCTACATGGCAGATGAGTCCAACATATCCATATACTGAGAGTTAGCTACATGGCAGATGAGTGCAACACATTTATATTTAGAGGAGTAGCTACAAGGTAAATAAGTCCAAAAAGCCCACATACAGAGAGCTAGCTACTTGACAGGCGAGTCCAAAATTCCCATGTGCAGAGAGTTAGCTATATGGCAGAGTAGTGCAACCTTTCCATATACAGTGTTCTAACTACATGGCAGATGAGTACAACGTGTCCATGTACTGAGAGCTACCTTCATGGCAGAGTAGTCCTACAGGTCCATATTCAGAGCACTAGCTACATGGCAGATGAGTCCAAAGTGTCCATATACTGAGATCTAGCTACATGGCAGAGTAGTCCAACATGTTCATATACAGAGTACTAGCTAAATTGCCGATGAGTCCAACATGTCCATATACTGATTACTACCTACATAACAGACAAGTCCCATATGTTCATATACAGAGAGCTAACTACATGGCAGATCAGTCCAACATATCCATTCATAGAGAGGTAGCTACATGCCCGATGAGTTCAAAATGTCCATATACAGACAGATACCAACATGGCTCAGTAGTGCAACATTTCAATATACAGAATTCTAGCTACATGGCAGATGAGTCCAACATATCCATATACTAGAGTTAGCTACATGGCAGATGAGTCCAACATGTGTATTTTTAGAGGATTAGCTACAATGCAGATGAGTCCAACATGACATAAAGAGAGAGCTGGTTACATAGCTGACATGTTCCACATGTCCATATACAGAGAGCTAGCTACATAGCAGACAACTCCAATATGTTCATATAGAGAGCTACCTACATGGCAGATCAGTCCAACATATCCATGCACAGAGAGATAGCTACATGGCAGACGAGTCCAAAATGTCCATATACAGAGAGCTAGCTACATGGCAGAGTAGTGCAACATTTCCGTACACAGAGTTCTAGCTACATGGCACAGTAGTTCAACATGTCCATATACTGAGAATTAGCTACATGGCATATGATTCCATCATGTGTATATATAGAAGACTAGCTACAAAGCAGATGAGTCCAAGATGTACGTGCAGAAAAATCTAGCCACATGGCCGATGAGTCAAACATGTCGATATACAGAGAGCTAGCTACATGGCAGAAAAATCAAATATGTTCATATACAGAGAGCTACCTACATGGCAGATCAGTCCAACATATCCATGCACAGAGAGCAAGCCACATGGCAGAGTAGTGGAACATTTCCATATTCAGAGATCTAGCTACATGGCAGATGAGCCCAATGTGTCCATATACTGAGAAATAGCTACTTGGCAGAGTAATCCAACATGTCCATATACTGAGCACTGGATACATGGCAGATGTGTCCAACATGTCCATGTACTGAGGATTAGTTACGATGCAGATGAGCCCATCCAGTGTATATTTAGAAGGCAAGCTACAAGTCAGATGAGTCCAACATGTTCATACACTGAGAGCTGGCTACATGACTGATGAATCCAACATGTCCATATACTGAGAGCTACCTACATGGCAGACAAGTCCAATATGTTCATATACAGAGAGCTACCTACATGGCA
>NW_006409029.1:112237-117747 GCF_000296735.1 Chrysochloris asiatica | reverse complement strand
CCAACATGTCCATATACTGAGAGCTACCTACATGGCAGACAAGTCCAATATGTTCATATACAGAGAGCTACCTACATGGCAGATCAGTACAACATGTCCCTGCCCAGTGAGCTAGCTACATGGCCGAGGAGTCCAAAATGTCCATATACAAAGTGATAAAAACATGGCTGTGTAGTGGAACATTTCCGTATACAGAGTTCTAGCTACATGGAAGATGAGTCCAACAGGTCCATACACTGAGAGTTATCTACATGGCAGATGATTCCAACATGGGTATTTATAGAGGACTAGCTACAATGGAGATGAGTCCAACATGTTCATACAGAGAGAGCTGTCTACATGGCTGATGAGTAACACATGTCCATATATAGAGAGCTAGGTACATGACAGAGTAGTACAACATTTACATATACAGAGTTCTAGCTACATGGCACATGATTCCAACGTGTCCATATACTGACAGATAGTTACATGGCAGATAAGTCCAACATGTCCATATACAGAGAGCGAGCTACATGGCAGAGTAGTACAATATTTCCAAATACAGATTTCTAGTTACATAGTAGATGATACCAACTTGTCCATATACAGAGAGTTAGCTACATGGTAGAGTAGTGCAACATGTCCATATAGAGTTCCAGCAACATGGCAGATGAGTCCAATGTATCCATACATTGGCAGCTAGCTACATGGCAGATAAGTCCAACATATTTATATAGAGAGGACAACCTACAAGGCAGATGAGTCCAACATGTTCATACACAGAGAGCTGACTACATGGATGATAGGTCCAACATGTCCATATACTGAATACTAGCTACATGGCATACAAGTTCAATATGTTCATATACAAACAACTACCTACACAGCAGATATTTCCATATACTGAAAGTTAGCTACGTGGCAGATGAGTCCAACATGTGTATATTTAGAGGGCTAACTACAAAGCAGTTGAGTGCAACATATTCATACACAGAGAGCTGACTACATGGCTGATAAGTCCAACAGGTACATATCTGATCTAGCTATATGGCAGACATGTCCCATATGTTCATATACAGAGAGCTAACTATACAGCAGATCAGTCCAACATATCCATGTACAGAGAGCTAGCTACATGGTAGACGAATCAAATGTGTCTATATACAGAGAACTAGATACATGGCAGAGTAGTGAAACATTTCCATATACACAGTTCTAGATACATGGCAGAGGAGTCCAAAGTGTACATATACTAAGAGCTAACTAAATGGCAAAATAGTCCAACATGTCCATATACAGAGTACTAGCTACATGGCAGATTAGTCAACCACGTCCATATAGGGAGAGTTAGCTACATGGCAAATAAGTCCAATATCTTCATATACAGAGAGCAACATAAAAAGCAGATCAGTCCAACATATCCATATACAGAGAGCTAGCTTCATAGCAGAATAAGGCAACATTTCCATATACAGACTTCTAACTATATGGCAGATGAGTCGAACATGTCCATATACTGAGAGCTACCTACATGGCAAAATAGCCCAACATATCTGTATAAAGTGTAGTAGCTACATGGCAGATGTCTCAAAAATGACCATATACTCAGAGTTAGCTAAATGGCAGATGAATCCAACATGTGTATATTTAGAGGGATAGCTACAAGGCAGATAAGTCCATCATGTTCATACAGAGAGTGTTGACTACATGGCTGATGAGTACAACATGTCCATATACAGAGAGATAGCTACTTGGCAGACCAGTGCAACATTTCGATATACAGAGTTTTAGCTATGTGGAAGATGAGTCCAGCATGTCCATATAATGATAGTTATCAACATGGCACATGAACGCAACATGTCCATACAAAGAGAGCTAAATACATGGCAGACTCGTCCAATATACTCATGTACAGAGAGCTACCCACATGGCAGATCAGTCGAACATATCCATGTACACAAAGCTAGCAACATGGCAAAGTGGTGCAACGTTTCCATATACAGAGTACGAGCTACATGGCATAAGAGTTCAACGTGTCCTTATACAGAGAGCAAGCTACATGGCAGAGTAGTGCAACATTTTGATATAGCAAGGGAAAGATACATGGCAGATAACTCCAACGTGTTCATATACAGAGAGCTAGCTACATGGCAAAGTAGCCCAACATATCTTTATACAGATTACTAGCTACATGGCAGATGTGTCAAAAATGACCATATACTCAGAGTTAGCTATATGGCAAATGAATCCAACATGTGTATATTTAGAGGGATAGCTACAAGGCAGATGAGTCCAACATGTTAATACACAGAGTGTTGGCTACATGGCTGATGAGTCCAACATGTCTATATGGCAGATGAGTTCAACATGTGTATATTTATAGGGAAAGATACAAGGAAGATGAGTGCAACATTTCCATATACAGAATTCTAGCTATATAGAAGATTATTCCAACAAGTCCACATACTGAGAGCTAGCTACATGGCAGAGATGTCCAATATATTCATATACAGAGAGTTACCTACATAGCAGATCAGTCCAAGATATCCATGTACAGAGAGCTAGGTACATGGCAGACGATTCCAAAATGTCCATATACAGAGAGCTAGCTACATGGCAGAGTTGTGCAACATTTCCACACACAGAGTTCCAGCTACATTGCTTATGAGTCCAATGTGTCCATGTAAAGAGAGCTAGCTACATGGCAGACAAGTCCAATATGTTCCTATACAGAGAGCTACCTAAAAGGCAGAGCAGTCCAACATATCCATGCACAGAGAGCTAGCTTCATGGCAGAGGAGTACAAAATATCCATTTACAGAGAGTTAGTTAAATGGCAAAGTAGTGCAACATGTCCATATACAGAGTACTAGCTACATGGCAGATGAGTGCAACATGGGCATATACTGAGAGTTACCTTTATGGCAGATGAGTCCAACATGTGTATATATAGAGTACTATCACCAAGGCATATGAGTCCAACATGTTCAAACAGAAAGAGATGGCTACATGGCTAATGAGTCCAACATGTCCATATACAGAGAGCTAGCTACATGGCAGACAGGTCCAATATGTTCAAATACAGAGAGCTACCTACATGGCATATCAGTCCAACATATCCATGCACGGAGAACTAGGAACATGACAGATGAGTACATGCAACGTTTCCAAAAACAGAGTTCTAGCTATATGGCAAACATGTCCATATACTGAGAGTTAGCTACATGGCAAATCAGTCCAACATACCCATGCACAGAGAGTGAGCTACATGGCAGATGAGTCCAAAATGTCCATATACAACAGCTAGCTACAAGGTAGAGTCATGCAACATTTCCATATACAGAGTTCACACTACATGGCAGATGAGTCCAACGTGTCCATATATTTAGAGTTAGCTACATAGCAGAGTAGTCCAACATGTCCATATACAGAATACTAGCTACATAGCAAATGAGTCCAACATGTCCATATACTGAAAGTTAGCTATATGGAAGATGAGTCCAACATGCATATATTTATAGGGAATGATACAAGTCAGATGAGTACAACATGTTCATACAGAGAGAGCTGGCTACATTGCTGATGAGTGCAACATGTCCATATACAGAGAGCTAGCTACATGGCAGTCTTCTCCAATATGTTCATGTACAGAGAGCTACCTACATGGCAGATCACTCTAACATATCCATGCACAGAGAGCTAGCTACTTGGTAGACGAGTCCAAATGTTCATATACAGAGCGCTAACTTGATGGCTGAGTATTGCAACATTTCCATAATCAGAGTTCTAGCTACATGGCAGATGAGTCCAAAGTGTCCATATACAGAGAGTTAGCTACATGACAGATGAGTCCTACATGTATATATAGAGAGGACTATCTACAAGGCAGATGAATCCAACATGTTCAAACAGAGAGAGCTGAGTAAATGGCTTAGGACTCTAACATGTCCATATACAGAGAGCTAGCTACATGACAGAAAATTCCAATATGTTCATAGACAGAGAGTACCTACATGGTAAATGAGTCTAACATACTCATGCACAGAGAGTAAGTTACATGGCAGATGAGTCCAAAATACAGCAGCTAGCTACATGGAAGAGTCGTGCAACATTTCCATATACAGAGTTCAAACTACATGACATATGAGTCCAACATGTCCATATATTGAGAGTTAGCTACATAGCAGAGTAGTCCAACATGTCCTTATACAGAATACTAGCTACATACAAAATGAGTCCAACATGTCCATATACTGAGAGTTAGCTATATGGCAGATGAGTCCAACATGTATATATTTATAGGGAAAGATACAAGGCAGATGAGTGCAACATGTTCATACACAGAGAGATGACTACATTGCTGATGACTGCAACATGTCCATATACAGAGAGCTAGCTACATGGCAGTCTTCTGCAATATGTTCATGTACAGAGAGCTACCTACATGGCAGATCACTCTAACATATCCATGCACAGAGAGCTACCTACTTGGTAGACGAGTCCAAAATGTCCATATACAGAGAGCTAGACTGATGGCAGAGTATTGCAACATTTCCATATACAGATTTCTAGCTATATAGCAGATTAGTCCAAAGTGTCCATATACTAAGAGCTAGCTTCATAGCAGAGTAGTGCAACATTTCCATAAACAGTGTTCTAGCTACGTTGCAGATGAGTCTAACATGTGTATATTTAGTGGGCTTGATACAAGGCAGAAGATGCAACATGTTCATTCACAGAGAGCTGGCTACATGGCTGATGAGTCCAACATGTCCATATATTGAGAGCTTGCTACATGGCACAAAATTCCAATAGGTTCATATACAGAGAACTACCTACATAACAGATCAGATCAACATATCCATGCAGAGAGAGCTAACCACAAGGTAGATGAGTCCAAAATGTTCATAAACAAAGAGCTAGCTACATGGCAGTCTTCTCCAATATGTTTATGTACTGAGAGCTATCTACATGGCAGATCACTCTAACATATCCATGCACAGAGACCTAGCTACTTGGTAGACTAGTCCAAAATGCCCATATACAGAGAGCTAGCTTGATGGCAGAGAAGTCCAAAATTTCCATATACAGAGAGCTAGCTATATGGCAGATGATTCCAATGAGTTCATATACTGAGAGCTAGCTACATGGAAGAGTAGTCCAACATGTCCATATACTGAACACTAGCTTCATGGCAGATGAGTCCAACTTGTCCTTATACTGAGAGTTAGCTACGTGTCAGATGAGTCCAACGTGTGTATATTTCAAGGGCCCGCTATATGGCAAAGATGTCCAATATATTCATATACAGAGAGCAACCTACATAGCAGATCAGTCCAACATATCCACGTACAGAGAGCTAGTTACATGGCAGATGATTCCCAAATGTCCATATACAGAGAGCTAGCTACATGGCAGAGTTGTGCAACATTTCCATACACAGAGTTCTAGCTACATGGCTGATGAGTCCAATGTGTCCATATACAGAGAGCAGCTACATGGCAGACAAGTCCAATATGAGCATATAC
>NW_006409029.1:109595-110261 GCF_000296735.1 Chrysochloris asiatica | reverse complement strand
ATATTTATAGGGAAAGATGCAAGGCAGATGAGACCAACATGTCCATAAAGAGAGTGGTGATTACATGGCTAAGGAATCCAACTTGTCCAAAAACAGTGAGCTAGCTACATGGCAGAGCAGTGCAACATGTCCATATATAGAGATCTAGCTACATGACAGATGAGTCCAATGTATTCGTGTATTGAGAGTTAGCTACATGGCAGAGTAATCCAACATGTCCATATATAGTATACTATCTATATAACAGATGAGTCCAACATGTCCATATACTGAGAGTTAGCTACATGACAGATGAGTCCAACATATGCATATATAGAGGACTAGATACAAGACAGATGAGTCCACCATGTTCATACACATAGAGCTGATTACATTGCTGTTAGGTCCAACATGTCCATATACTGAGTGTTAGCTACATGGCATACAAGTGCAATATGTTCATATACACAGCAGATCAGTCATGCATATACATGTACAGAGAGCTAGCTACGTGGAAGACGCGTCCAAAAACGTCCATATACAGAGAGTTAGCTATATGGCAGAGTAGTGCAACATGTCCATAAACAGAGTTGTAGCTCTATGGCAGATGAGTCCAACGTTTCCATATACAGAGAGATAGCCACATGCCAGAGTAGTGCAACATTTCCATATTCAGAGTTCTAGCTA
>NW_006409029.1:106110-107740 GCF_000296735.1 Chrysochloris asiatica | reverse complement strand
TGTCCATATACTGAGACCAACCACATGGCAAAGTACTAGCTACATAGCAAATGAGTCCAACATGTCCATATACTGAGAGTTAGCTATATGGCAGATGAGTCTAACATGTGTATATTTACAGGGAAAGATACAAGGAAGATGAGTGCAACACGTTCTTACAGAGAGAGCTGGCTACATTGCTGATGAGTGCAACATGTCCATAAACAGAGAGCTAGCTACATGCAGACTTGTCCAATATGTTCATGTACAGAGAGCAAATTACATGGCAGATCAATCTAACATATCCATGCACAGAGAGCTAGCTACTTGGTAGACGAGTCCAAAATGTCCATATACAGAGAGCTAGCTTCATGACAGAGTAGTGCAACATTTCCATATATAGAGTTCTAGCTACATGACAAATAAGTACAATATGTCCATATATTGAGAGCTAGCTATATGGGAGAGTAGTTCAACATGTTTATATACAGAGTACTAGCTACATGGCAGATGAGTCCAACATTCCCATATTCAAAGAGCTAACTATGTACAGAGAGCTAGCTAGATGGCAGGCATACAAGTCCAATATGGTATACAAGTCCAATATGTTCATATACAGAGACCTACCTACATTGCAGGTCAGTCTAACATTTTCATGCACAGAGAGCTAGCTTTATAGCAGAGTAGTCCTACATGTCCAAATGCAGAGTACTAGCTACATGGCAAACAAGTCCAACATGTCCATATATTGAGAGTTAGCTACATGGCAGAAGAGTCTAACATGTGTATATTTAGAGGGCTAGCCCCAAGGCAGATGAATCCAACATGTTCATATACAGACAGCTGTCTACACTGCTGATGAGACCAATATGTCCATATACTGAGAGCTAAGTACATGGCAGACAAGTACAATATGTTCATGCACAGAGAGCTAGGTACATGGCAGATCAGTCCAACATATCCATGTACACAGAGCTAGATACATGGAAGTGTAGTACAACATATCCACATACAGAGTATTAGCTACAGGGAAGATGAGTCGAACGTGGCCATATATTGAGAGCCAGCTACATGGCAGAACAGTCCAACATTTCTGTATATGGAGTACTAGCTACATGGCAGATGTGTCAAAAATGACCATATACTGAGAGCTAGCTATATGGCTGATGAATCCAACATGTGTATATTTAGAGGGCTAGCTACAAGGCAGATGAGTCCAACATGTTCATACAGAGAGTTGGCTACATGGCTGATGAGTCCGACATGTCCATATACGGAGAGCTAGCTACATAGCAGAGTAGTGCAACATTTCTATATACAGAGTTTTAGCTAAGTGGAAGATGAGTCCAACGTGTCCATATATTGAGAGCTAGCTACATGGCAGAGTAGTCCAACATGTCCATATACTGCAAATTATCTACATGGCAGATGAATCCAACATGTTTATATGCAGAGAGCTGAATAAATGTCAGAGTCATCCAATAAATTCATGTACAGAGAGCTACCTAAATGGCAGATCAGTCCAACATATCCATGTACAAAAAGCTAGCTATATGGCACAGAGGACCAACATTTCCATATACAGAGTTCTACCTCCATGGCAGAGGAGCTAGCTACATGATAGAGTAGTGCAACATTTCCATATACCTAG
>NW_006409029.1:89090-104705 GCF_000296735.1 Chrysochloris asiatica | reverse complement strand
TATACAGAGTACTAGCTACATGGCAGATGAGTCCAACATGTCCATATACAGAGATATAGGTACATGGCAGACAGGTCCAACATGTTCATAAAAAGAGAGCTACCTACATGGCAGATCAGTCCAACATATAAATGCTTAGAAAGCTAGCTACATGGCAGACAAGACCAATATGGCCATATACACAGAGCTAACAACACGGCAGAGTATTACCACATTTACATATACACAGTTTTAGCTCCATGGCAGATGAGTCCAACGTGTCCATATATTGAGAGCTAACTACATAGCAGAGAAGTCCAACATGTCCATATACAGAGTACTAGCTACATGGCAGATAAGTCCAACATATCCATATATTGAGATTTAGCTGCATGTCAGATGAGTCCAAAATGTGTATATATAGAGTTATTGCTACAAGGCAGATGAGTCCAACATGTTCATGCAGAGAGAGCTGGCTATGTGGCTGTTAAGTCCAACATATCCATTTGCAGAGATACAGCTACATGGCGGACAAGTCCAACATGTCCATAAAAAGAGAGCTACATACATTTCAGATCAGTCCAAGAGATAAATGCTCAGAGAGCTAGCTACATGGCATATGAGACCAATATGGCCATATACACAGAGCTAAAAACACGGCAGAGTAGTAACACATTTACATATGCACAGTTTTAGCTCCATGACAGATGAGTCCAACATTTCCATATATTGAGATCTAACTACATGGCACAAAAGTCCAACATGTCCATATACAGAGTACTAGGTACATGGCAGATGAGACAAACATGTCCATATATTGCGAGTTAGGTACATGACAGATGAGTCCAACATGTGTATATATAAAGGGCAAGCTACAAGGCAGATGAATCCAAATGTTCATACAGAGAGAGCTGGCTACATGTCTGAAGAGTCCAATATGTCCATATACTGAGAGCTTGCTACATGGCAGATGAGTCCAACATGTGTATATTTAGAGGTCTAGCTACAAGGCAGATGAGTCAAACATGTTCATACACAGAGAGCTGGATATATGGCTGATGAGTCAAACATGTCCATATACTGAGAGAAATGGAAGACAAGTCCAAAATGTTCATATACAGAGAGCTACCTTTGTGCCAGATCAGTCCAACCTATCCATGCACAGAGAGCTAGCTACATGGCAGACGAGTCAAAAATGTCCACAGAGAGCTAGCTACATGGCAGAGTAGTGCAACATTTCCATATACAGAGTTCTAGCTACATGGAAAAAGAGTCTAACATGTCCATATACTTAGAGTTAGCCACATGGCAGATGAGTCCAACATGTGTCTGCTTCATGGCAGACAAGTCCAATATGTGCATATACAGAGAGCTACCTACATGGCAGATAAGTGCAACATATCCATGGAGAGAGAGCTAGCTACATGGCAGTAGAGTTAAAAAAATATCCATATGTAGAGAAATAGCTAAAGGACAGTGTAGTGTAATATTTCCATATACAGTGTTCTAACTACAAGGCAAATGAGTCCAACAAGTCCATATACTGAGAGTTAGTAACATGGCAGACGATTCCAGTGTACGCATATATAGAGGGATAGCTACAAGGCAGATGAATTCAACATGTTCATTCAGAGAGAGCTAGCTACGTGGCTGAAGAGTTCAACTTGTCCATGTACAGAGAGCTAGGTTTATGGCAGACAAGTCCAAAATGTTCATATAAAAAGAGCTAGCTACATGGCAGAGTACTAAAACATTTCCATATACAGAGTTCTAGCTACACGGCATATGAGTCCAACGTGTTCATTTACTGAGAGCTACCTACATGGCAGAGTAGTCCAACATGTTCACATACAGAGTACTAGCTACATGACAGATGAGTCGAACATGTCCATATATTGAGAGTTAGGTACATGGCAGATGAGACCAACATGTGCATATATAGAGGCCTACCAAAAAGGCAGATGAATCCAACATGATCATACAGAGAGATCTGGCTATATGTCTGATGAGTTAAACATGTCCATATGCTGAGAGCTAGCTACATGGCAGACAAGTCCAATATATTCATTTACAGAGAGCTCGCTATGTGGTAATTCAGTTCAACATATCCATGCATAGAGAGCTAGCTAAATGTCAGACGAGTTCAAAATGTCCATATACAGAGAGGTATCTACATGGCAGAATAGTGCAACATTTCCATACACAGTGTTCTAGCTACATGGCAGATGAGTCCAACGTCTCCATATACTGAGAGCTAACTACATGGCAGAGTAATCCAACATGTCCATATACAGAGGACTAGCTACATGGCAGATGAGTCCAAAATGTCCATGTACTGATAACTAGCTACATGGCAGACAAGTCCAATATGTTCATATAGAGAGAGCTACCTAATGGCATATCAGTTCAACATATCCATTTACAGAGAGCTACCACAAGGCAGAGGAGTCCAAAAGGTCCATATACAGAGAAGTAGCTACATAGCAGAGTAGTGAAACATTTCCATGTACTGAGTTCTAGCTACATGGCAGATGCGACCAAAGTGTCAATATACTGAAGAGCTAGTTACATGGCAGAGTAGGTCAACATTTCCATATGCAGAGTAATAGGTACATGGCAGATGGGTCCACTATGTCCATATACTGAGAGTTAACTACATGGCAGATGCGTCCAACATGTGTATATATAGAGGGTTAACTACAAGGCCAATTAATCCAACATGTTCATACTGAGAAAATTGGCTACATGGCTGATGAGTCCAAAATGTCCATATACTGAGAGACATGGCAGACAAATCCAATATGTTCATATAGCGAGAGCTAACTACATGGCAGATCAGTACATCATATTCATGCAAAGAGAGGTAGCTACATGGCAGACGAGTCTAAAATTTTTATGTAAAGACATCTACCTACATGTCAGAGTAGTGCAACATTACCATATATAGAGTTCTAGCTACATGGCAGATGAGTCCAACGTGTCCACATACTGAGAGCTAGCTAGATGGCAGAGTAATCCAAAATGACCATGTACAGAGAACTAGCTACATGGCAGATCAGTACAACATGTCCATACTGAGAGTAAGTTGCATGGCAGACGAGTCCAATATGTGTATATATAGAGGACTAGCTACAAGGCAGATGAGTCCAACATGTTCATACACCTCAGAGAGTTGGATACATGGCTGATGATTCCAACATGTCCATATACTGAGAGCTAGCTACATGGCAGACAAGTCCAATATGTTCATGTACAGAGAGCTACCTACATGGCAGATCAGCCCAACATATCCATGCACAAAGATCTATCTACATGGCTGACAAATCCAAAATGTCCATATACAGAGAGCTAGCTACATGGCAGAGTAGTGCAACATTTCCATGTACAGAGTTCTAGTTACATGGCAAATGAGTCCAAAGTGTCCATATATTGAGAGCTAGCTAGAGGACAGAGTAGTGCAACATGTCCATATGCAAAGTACTAGCTACATGGCAAATGAGTCCACCATGTCCATATACTGAGAGTTATCTACATGGCAAATAAGTCCAACACGTGTATATATAGAGGGCTACCTATGAGACAGATTAATCCAACATGTTCATACAGAGAGAGATGGCTACATGGCTGATGAGTCCAACATGTCCATATACTGAGAGCTAGCTACATTGATGATGAGTCCATGGCACACAAGTCCTATATATTCATATACAGAGAGCTACCTACGTGGCAGATCAGTCCAACATATGCATATACAGAGAGCTAGCTACATGGCAGAGTAGTGCAACATTTCCATATACAGAGTTCAAGCCACATGGAAGATGAGTCCAACGTGTCCATGTACTGAGAGCTAGCTAGATGGCAGAGTAGTGCAACATGTCCATACACAGAGTACTAGTTGCATGGCAGATGAGTCCAACATGTCCATATTCTGAGAGTTAGCTACATGGCAGATGAGTCCAATATCTGTATATATAGAGGACTAGCTACAAGTCAAATGAGTCCAAAATGCTCATACAGAGAGAGGTGGCTACATGGCTGATGAGTCTAACATGTACGTATACAGTGAGCCACCTACATGGCAGACAAGTCCAATATGTTCATATACAGAGAGCTATCTACATGGCTGATCAGTCCAACATATCCAAGCACAAATAGCTAGCTACATGGCAGACAAGACAAAAATGTCCATACACAGCGAGCTAGCTACATGGCAGAGTAGTGCAACATTTGCATATACAGAGTTCAAGCCACATAGCAAATCATGCCAACGTGTCCATATACTGAGAGCTACCTTCATGGCACAGTAGTCCAACATGCCATATACGGAGTGCTAGCTACATGGCAGATGAGTCCAACAGGTCCATATACTGAGAGTTAGCTACATGGCAGACAACGTCAATATGTTCAGATACAGAGAGCTAACTAAATGTCAGATCAGTCCAACATATCCATGAACAGATAGCTAGCTACAAGGCAGATGATTCCAAAATGTCCATATACAGAGAGCTAGCTACATGTCAGAGTAGGGAAACATTTCCATTTACAGAGTTCTAACTACATGGTAGATGAGTCCAATGTGTCCGTACACTGAGTGCTAGCTATATGGGAGATGAGTCCGACATGTGTATATATAGTGGACTATCTACAATGCAGATAAGTCCAACATGTTCATACAGAGAGAGCTGGCTACATTGCAGACAAGTCCAATATGTTTATATACAGAGCACTATCTACATGACAGATCAGACCAACATATCCATGCACAGAGAGCTATCTACATGGCAGATGAGTCCAAAATGTCCATATACAGATAGCTAGCTGTATGACAGAGTAGTACAACATTTCCATGTACAGAGTTCTATTTACATGGCAGATGAGTCCAATGTGTCCATATACTGAGATGTAGTTCCATGGTAGAATAGTCCAACATGTCTACATGCAGAGTACTAGCTACATGACAGATGAGTCCACCATGTCCATGTACTGAGAGTTATCTACATGGCAGATGAGTCCAATATGTATATATTTACAGGGCTAGCTACAAGGAAGATGAATCCAACATGTTCATACACAGATAGCTAGCTACAAGACAGACGAGTACAAAATGTCCATATTCAGAGCACTAGCTACAGGGCAGAGTTGTACAACATTTCCATACACAGAATTCTAGCTACATGGCTGATGAGTCCAATGTGTCCATATACAGAGAGCTAGCTACATGCTAGACAAATCCAATATGTTCATATACAGAGAGCTACCTAAATGGCATATCAGTCCAATATATCCATGAACAGAGAGTTAGCTTCATGCCATAGGAGTACAAAATGTCCATATACAGAGAGTTAGTTAAATGGCAGAGTAGTGAAACATTTCCATATATGGAGATTTAGCTCCATGGAAAATGGGCCAACGTGTCCATATACTGAGAGCTAGCTACATGGCAGAGTAGTCCTACATGTCTATATACAGAGTACTAGCTACATGGCAGATGAGTCCAACATTGGCATATACTGAGAGTTACCTTCATTGCAGATGAGTCCAACATGTGTATATATATATAGTCGTATCTCCAAGGCTGATGAGTCCAACATGTTGAAACAGAGAGAGATTGATACATATCTAATGAGTCCAACATGTCCATATACAGAGAGCTAGCTAAATGACAGAGTAGTGCATCATTATCATATACAGACTTCTAGCTACATGGCAGATGAGTCCAACTTGTCCATATACTGAGAGCTAGCTACATGGCAGATGAGTACAACATGTCCTTATACTGAGAGTAAGCTACATGGCAGATGTGTCCAACATGCGTATATATAAATGACTAGCTACAAGGCAGATTAGTCCAACATGTTCATACAGAGATCCTGGCTACCTGGCTGATGAGTCCAACATGTTCATATACAGAGAGCTAGCTTTATGGCAGAAAAGTCCAATATGTTCAAATACAGAGAGCTACCTACATGGCAGATCAGTCCAACATATCCATGCACGGAGAGCTAGGTACATGGCAGACGAGTACATGCAACATTTCCAAAAACAGTGTTCTAGCTATATGGCCATCATATCCATATACTGAGAGTTAGCTACATGGCAGTTGGATCCAATATGTCCATATACTGAGATTTAGCTACATGGCAGATGTGTCCAACATATATATATAGAGAGGACTAGCTTCAGGCAGATGAGTCCAACATGTTCATACAGAGAGAGCTGGGTACATGGCTTATGACTCCAACATGTCCATAAACAAAGAGCTAGCTACATGATAGACAATTACAATCTGTCATATACAGAGAGTACCTACATGGTAAATCAGTCCAACATACCCATGCACAGAGTGTGAGCTACATGGCAGATGAGTCCAAAATGTCCGCATAAAACAGCGAGCTACATGGTAGAGTACTGCAACATTTCCGTATACAGAGTTCAAACTACATGACAGATGAGTCAAACGTGTCCATATATTGAGAGTTAGCTACATAGCAGAGTAGACCAACATGTCCTTATACAGAATACCAGCTATATACAAAATGAGTCCAACATGTCCATATACTGAGAGTTAGCTATATAGCAGATGAGTCCAACATATGTATATTTATAGGGAAAGATACAAGGCAGATGAGTGCAACATGTTCATACAGAGAGAGCTGGCTACATTGCTGATGAGTGCAAAATGTCTATATATAGAGAGCTAGCTACATGGGTCTTCTCCAATATGTTCATGTACAGAGAGATACCTACATGGCATATCACTCTAACATATCCATGCAAAGAGAGCTAGCTACTTGGTAGACGAGTCCAAAATGTGCATATACAGAGAGCTAACTTGATGGTAGTGTATTGCAACATTTCCATATACAGAGTTCTAGCTACATGGCAGATGATTCCAACGAGTCCGCATACTGAGAGCTAGCTACATGGCAGGGTAGTGCAACATTTCCATATACAGAGTTCTAGCTACATGGCAGATGATTCCAACGAGTCCGCATACTGAGAGCTAGCTACATGGCAGGGTAGTGCAACATTTCCATATACAGAGTTCTAGCTACATGGCAGATGATTCCAACGAGTCCGCATACTGAGAGCTAGCTACATGGCAGAGTAGTCCAACATGTCCATATACAGAATACTAGCTTCATGGCAGATGAGAACAGCTTGTCCATATACTGAGAGTTGGCTATGTGTCAGATAAGTCCAACATGTGTATATTTCATGGGCTAGCTACATGGCAGAGATGTCCAATATATTCTTATACAGAGAGCTACCTACATAGCAGATCAGTCCAAGATATCCATGTACAGAGAGCTAGCTACATGGCAGAGTTGTGCAACATTTCCATACACAGAGTTCTAGTTACATGGCTGATGAGTCCAATGTGTCCATATACAGAGAGCTAGCTACATGGCAGACATGTCCAATATGTTCCTATACAGAGAGCTACCTAAATGGCATATCAGTCCAACATATCCATGCACAGAGAGCTAGCTTCATGGCATAGAAGTACAAAATATCCATATACAGAGAGTTAGCTAAATGGCAAAGTAGTGCAGCATGTCCATATACAGAGTATTAGCTACATGGCAGATGAGTCCAACATGGGCATATACTGAGAGTTACCTTTATGGCAGATGAGGCCAACATGTGTATATGTAAAGTACTATCACCAAGGCATATGAGTCCAACATGTTCAAACAGAGAGAGATGGCTACATGGCTAATGAGTCCAACATGTCCATATACAGAGAGCTAGATTAATGGCAGACAAGTCCAATATGTTCAAATACAGAGAGCTACCTACATGGCACATCAGTCTAACATATCCATGCACAGAGAGCTAGGTACATGGCAGACAAGTACATGCAACATTTCCAAAAACAGAGTTCTAGCTATATGGCCAACATGTCCATGTACAGACAGTTAGCTACATGGCAGATGAGTCCTACATGTATATAGAGAGAGGACTAGCTACAAGGCAGATGAATCCAACATGCTCATACAGAGAGAGCTGAGTAAATGGCTTATGACTCGAACATGTCCATATACAGAGAGCTAGCTACATGACAGACAATTCCAATATGTTCATATACAGAGAGTACCTACATGGTAAATCAGTCCAACATACCCATGCACATAGAGTGAGCTACATGGCAGATGAGTCCAAAATGTCCATATACAGCAGCTAGCTACATGGTAGACTCGTGCAACATTTCCATATACAGAGTTCAAACTACATGACAGATAAGTCCAACGTGTCCATATATTGAGAGTTAGCTACATAGCAGAGTAGTCCAACATGTCCATATACAGAACACTAGCTACATACCAAATGAGTCCAACATGTCCATATACTGAGAGTTAGCTATATGGCAGATGAGTCCAACATGCATATATTTATAGGGAAAGATACAAGGCTGATGAGTGCAACATGTCCATATACAGAGAGCTAGCTACATGGCAGTCTTCTCCAATATGTTCATGTACAGAGAGATACCTACATGGCATATCACTCTAACATATCCATGCAAAGAGAGCTAGCTACTTGGTAGACAAGTCCAAAATGTCCATATAGAGAGAGCTAGCTTGATGGCAGATTATTGCAACATTTCCATTTACAGAGTTCTATCTATATGGCACATGAGTCCAAAGTGTCCATATACTGAGAGCTAACTTCATGGCAGAGTAGTGCAACATTTCCTTATACAGTGTTCTAGCTACCTGTCAGATGATTCCAATATGTGTATATTTAGGGGCTCGTTACAAGTCAGAAGAGTCCAACATGTTCATTCACAGAGAGCTGGCTACATGACTGATGAGTCCAACATGTCCATATATTGAGAGCTTGATACATGGCAGAAAATTCCAATAGGTTCATATACAGAGAACTACCTACATAACAGATCAGGTCAACATATCCATGCAGAGAGAGCTAACTACAAGGCAGATGAGTCCAAAATGTTCATATACAAAGAGCTAGCTACATGGCAGTCTTCTCCAATATGTTCATGTACAGAGAGCTACCTACATGGCATATCACTCTAACATATCCATGCACAGAGAGCTAGCTACTTGGTAGACGAGTCCAAAATGTCCATATACAGAGAGCTAGCTTGATGGCAGAGAAGTGCAATATTTCCATATACAGAATTCTAGCTATATGGCAGATGATTCCAATGAGTCCATATACTGAGAGCTAGCTACATGGCAGAGTAGTCCAACATGTCCATATACTGAGTACTAGCTTCATGGCAGATGAGTCCAACTTGTCCATATACTGAGAGTTAGCTACGTGACAGATGAGTCCAACATGCGTATATTTCAAGGGCTAGCTATATGGCAGAGATGTCCAATATATTCATATACAGAGAGCTACCTACATAGCAGATCAGTCCAACAGATCCATTTAGAGAGAGAGCTAGCTACATTGCAGACGATTCCAAAATGTCCATATACAGAGAGCTAGCTACATGGCAGAGTTGTGCAACATTTCCATACACAGAGTTCTAGCTATATGGCTGATGAGTCCAATGTGTCCATATACAGAGAGCAACTACATGGCAGACAAGTCCAATATGTTCCTATACAGAGAGCTACCTAAATGGCAGATCAGTCCAACATATCCATGCACAGTGAGTTAGATTCATGGCAGAGGAGTACAAAATATCCATATACAGAGAGTTAGCTAAATGGCAGAGTAGTGAAACATTTCCATATACGGAGATTTAGTTCCATGGAAAATGGTCCAACGTGTCCATATACTGAGAGCTAGCTACATGGCAGAGTAGTCCAACATGTCCATATATATAGTACTAGCTACATGGTAGATGAGACGAACATGTCCATATACTCAGAGTAGTAGCTCCATGGCAGATGAGTCCAACATCTGCATACATAGGGGCTAGCAACAAGGCAGTTAAATACAACATGTTTATACAGAGAGAGCTGGCTACATGGTTGATGAGTCCAACATGTCCATATACAGAGAGCTAGCTACATGACAGACACGTCCAATATGTTCATATACAGAGAGGTACCTACATGGCAGAGTATTCCAACATATCCATGCACAGAGAGATAGCTGCATGGCAGACAACTCCAAAATGCCTATGAAGAGAGGTAGCTACATGGCAGAGAAGTGCAACATTTCCATATACAGAGTTCTAGCTACATGGAAGAGTAGTCCATCATGTCCATATACTGAGTAGTGGCTACATGGCAGATGTGTCCAACATGTCCATATACTGAGGGTTAGCTACAATGCAGATGAGTCCAGCATGTGTATATTTAGAGGGCAAGCTACAAGTAAGATGAGTCCAACATGTTCATACACAGAGAACTGGCTACATGTCTGATGAGTCCAACATGTCCATATACTGAGAATTACCTTCATGTCAGAGAAGTCCCATAAGTTTATAAACAGAGAGATACCTACATGTTAGATAACTCCAAAACATCTATGCACAGAGAGTTAGCTAAATGGCAGACGAGAATAACATGTCCATATACAGAGAGCTAGCTACATAGCGGAGCTGTGCAGCATTTCCATCCACAGAGTACTGGCTACGTGGCACATGAGTCCAACGTGTCCATATACTGAGAGCTAGATACATGACAGAGTATTGTAACATTTCCACATACAGAGTTCTAGCTACATGGCAGATGAGGGCATCATGTCCATATACTGAGAGTTAGGTACAAGGCAGATGAGTGCAACATGTTTATACATAGAGTATTAGCTACAAGGCAGATGAATCCGTCGTGTTCATACAGAGAGAGCTGTCTACATGTCTGATGCATCCAACATGTCCATATACAGAGAGCTAGCTACATCGCAGAGAACTTCAATATGTTCATATATAGAGAGCTACCTACAGGGCAGATCAGTCCAACATATCCATGCACAGAGAGCAAGCTACATGGTAGACGAATCCAAAATGTCCATATACACAGTACTAGCAATATGGCAGAGTAGTGCAACATTTCCTTATACACAGTTGTAGTCACATGGCAGATGAGTACAACATTCCCATCCATATACTGAGTGCTAGCATCATGGCACAGTAGTCCAACATGTCCAAATACAGAGTCTTAACTACACTGCAGATGAGTCCAACAAGTCCATATAAAGAGGACTTGCTACATGGCAGATGAGTCCAACATGTCCATATAAGGAGAGTTGGTACATGGCAGATGAGTCCAACATGTCCATATAAGGAGAGTTAGGTACATGGCAGATGAGTCCAACATGTCCATATAAGGAGAGTTAGGTACATGGCAGACAAGTCCAATATGTTCATATATAGAGTGCTACCTACAAGCAGATCAGTCCAACATATCAAGCACAAAGACCTAGCTACATGGCAGACGAGTCCAAAATGTCAAAATACAGAGAGTAACTACATGGCAGATCAGTCCAACATATACGTGCACAGAGAGCTGGTTACATGGCGAAGTACTGCAACTTTTCCATATAAAGCGTTCTAGCTACATGGCAGATGAGTCCAATATATCCATATACAGAGTACTAGCTACATGGAAGATGAGTCCAACATGTCCATATACTGAGAGTAGTAGCTACATGGCAGATGAGTCCAATATGTGCATACATAGAGACTAGCTACACGCAGATGAATACAACATGTTCATACAGAGAGAGCTGGCTACATGGCTGATGAGTCCAACATGTGCATACATAGAGACTAGCTACACGCAGATGAATACAACATGTTCATACAGAGAGAGCTGGCTACATGGCTGATGAGTCCAACATGTCCATATACAGACAGCTAGGTACATATAAGACAAGTCAAATATGTTCATATACAGAGAGCTACCTACATGACTGATCAGTACAACACATCAATGCACAGAGAGCTACCTACATGGCAGACGACTCCAAAATGCCCATGATCAGAGAGGTAGCTACATGGCAGAGTAGTGCAAGATTTCCATATAGTGTTCTAGCTACATGGCTGTTGAGTCCAATGTGCCCATATACTGAGATCTAGGTACATGGCAGAGTAGTCTAACATGTCCATATACAGAGTACTAGCTAAATGACAGATGAGTCCAACATATCCATATACTGAGAGTTAGCTACATGGCAGATGAGTCCAACATGTGTATATATAGAAGACTAGCTACACGGAAGATGACTCCAACATGTACATACAGAGAAAGCTGGCTGCAGGTTTGATGAGTCCAACATGTCCATATACAGATAGCTAGCTACATGGCAGACAATTCCAATATGTTTACATACAGAGACCTACCTACATGGCAGATCAGTCCAACATATCCATGCACATACACCTAGGTACATGGCAGACGAGTTCAAAATGTCCATATACAGACAGAAACCAAAATGGCTGAGTAGTGGAACATTTCCGTATACACAGGTCTAGCTACATGGCAGATGAATCAAACATGTTCATATACTGAGAGTTAGCTACCTAGCAGATGAGTCCATCATGTGTATTTATAGAGTACTAGCGAAAATGGAGATGAGTCCAAAATGTTCATACAGAGAGAGCTGGCTACATGGCTGATGAATACATGTCCATATACAGAGAATTAGCAACATAGCAGACAACGTCAATATGTTCACATACAGAGAGCTACCTACATAACAGATCAACCCAACCTATCCATGCAAAGGAAGGTAGCTACATGGCAGACAAATCCAAAATGTCCATATACAGAGAACTAGGTACATGGCAGAGTAGTCCAGCATGTACATACACAGAGAGTTAGCTACATGACAGATGAGTCCAACATGTGTATATATAGAAGACTAGCTACAAGGCAGATGAGTCCAACATATTCATACAGAGGGAGCAGGCTACATGGTGGATGAATCCAACATATCCATATCCTGAAAGCTACCTACATGGCAGTCAAGTCCAATATGTTCATACATGGCAGAGTCGTGGAACATTTCCATATACAGATTTCCAGCCACATGTCAGATGAGTCCAATGTGTCCATATCCTGAGTGCTAGATTCAAGGCACAGTAGTCCAACATATCCATATAAAAACAGCTAGCTACATGACAGACAAGTCCAATATGTTCATATACAGAGAGCTACCTACATGTCAGATCAGTCCAACATATACATGCACAAACAACTAGCTACATGGGAGAAGAGTCCAAAATGTCGAAATGCAGAGAATTACCTACATGACAAATCAGTCCAACATATCCATGCACAGAGAGTTAGTTACATGGTGGTGTAGTGCAACATTTCCAGATAAAGTGTTCTAACTACATGGCAGATTAGTCCAACGTGTCCATATAATGAGAGAGCTACGTGGCAGAGTAGTCCAAAATGTCCATATAAAGAATACTGGATACATGGCAGATGTGTCCAACATGTCAATATACTGAGTATTAGCTGCAATTCTGATGAGTTCAACATGTGTATATTTAGAGGGCAAGATACAAGTCAGATGAGGTAGTGACATGGCAGACAAGTCCAAAATATCCAAATACAGAGAGGTACATACATGGCAGAGTAGTGCAATATTTCCATATGCAGAGTTCTATCTACATGGCAGATGAGTCCAACATGTCCATATACTGAAACCTAGCTACATGGCAGAGTAGACCAAAATGTCCATATACAGAATACTAGCTACATGGCAGATGAGTCCAATGTGTCCATATACTGAGAGCTCTGAGACCTAGCTACATGGCAGAGTAGTGCAACATATCCATATACTGAGTTCTAGCTACATGGCAGATGAGTCCAACATGTCCATATACTGAGAGTTAACTACATGGCAGATAAGTCCAACATGTGCATATATAGAGAACTAGCTACAAGGAAGATGAGTCCAACACGTTCAAACATATAGAGCTGGCTATATGGCTGATGAGTCCAACATGTGTATATATAGAGGACTAGCTACAAGGTAGATGAGTCCAACATGTTCATGCAGAGCGAGCTGGCTACATGGCTGATAAGTCCAACATATCCTTATACTAAGAGATACCTATATGGCAGACAAGTCCAATATGTTCATACACAGAGAGGTAACTAAATGGCAGATTACTACAACACATCCATGCACAGAGAGCTAGCTAAATGGCAGAAGAATCCAACATGTCCATATACATAGAACTAGCTACATAGAGGAGTAGTGCAACATTTCCATACACAGAGTTCTAGCTAAATGGCAGATGAATCCAACGTGTCCATTTACTGAGAGCTAGCCACATGGCAGAGTGGTGCAACATTTCCATGTACAGAGTTCTAGCTACATGGCAGATGAATGCAACATGTCCATATACTGAGAGTTACATACATGGCAGATGAGTCCAATATGTGTATACATAGAGGATTAGCTACAAGGCAGAAAAGTCCAACAAGTTCATACAGATAGAGCTGTCTACATGTCTGATGCATCCAACATGTCCATAAACAGAGAGCCAGCTACATGGCAAAAAAGTCCAATATGTTCATGTACAGAGAGGTACCTACATGGCAGATCATTCCAACATATCCAAGTACACAGAGCTAGCTACATGGTAGTGTGGAGCAACATTTCCATATACAGAGTTCTAGCTACATGACACATGAGTCCTACATGTCCATATACTGAGAGATAACTACATGGCAGATTCATCCAACATGTCCATAAACAGAGAGCCAGCTACATGGCAAAAAAGTCCAATATGTTCATGTACAGAGAGGTACCTACATGGCAGATCATTCCAACATATCCAAGTACACAGAGCTAGCTACATGGTAGTGTGGAGCAACATTTCCATATACAGAGTTCTAGCTACAAGGCTGATGAGCTAAACATGTTTATATACTGAGAGCCAGTATTAGCTACAGGGAAGATGAGACCAACATGTCCATATATTGAGAGTTAGCTACAGGACAGATGAGTCCAACATGTGTATATATAGAGGACAAGCTACATTGCAGATGAGTCCAACAAGTTCATACAGAGAGAGCTGGCTACATGACTGATGAGTCCAACATATCCATATACTGAGAGATAGGTACATGGCAGATGGGTCCAACATGTGTATACATAGAAGATTAGCTACAAGGCAGATGAGTCCAACATGTTCATACAGAGAGAGCTGGCTACATGTCTGATGTGTCCAACATGCCCACATACAGAGAGCTAGCTACATGGCAGACAAGTCAAACATGTTCATATACAGAGAGCTAACTACATGTCAGATTAGTCCAACATATACATGTACAGAGAGCTAGCTACATGGCAGACGATTCCAAAATATCCATATAGAGAGAGCGAGCTACATGACAGAGAAGTACAAGATTTCCACATACAGAGTTCTAGCTACATAGCAGATGAGTCCAACGTGTGCATATACTGAGAGCTAGCTACATGGCAGAGTAGTCCAACATGTCCATATACACAGTACTAGCTACATATCAGATGAGACCAACATGTCCATATTTGAGAGTTAGCTACATGGCAGATGAGTCCAACATATGTATATCTAGAGGATGAGCTACAAGTCAAATGAGTAAAACATGTTCATACAGAGAGAGTTGGCTACATACCTCATAAGTCCAACATGTGCATGTACAGAAGACTAACTACAAGGCAGATGAGTCCAACATGTTCATACAGAGAGAGCTGGCCTCA
>NW_006409029.1:81570-88985 GCF_000296735.1 Chrysochloris asiatica | reverse complement strand
TACCTACATGGCGGATCAGTCCAACATATTCATGAAAATAGAGCTAGCTACCTGGCAGACGAGTCAAAAATGTCCATATGCAGAGAGTCTAGCTGCATGGCCGTGTAGTGCAACATTTCCATATACAGAGTTCTAGCTAAATGGCAGATGAATCCAACGTGTGTATATCTAGAGGATGAGCTACAAGGCAGTTGAGTCCAACATGTTCATACAGAGAGAGCTGGCTACATGCTTGATAAGTCCAACAAGTGTATATACAGAAGACTAGCTACAAGGCAGATGAATCCAACATGTTCATACAGAGAGAGCTGGCCTCATGGCTGATGAGTCCAACATGTTCATATACAGAGAGCTATCTACATGTCAGACAAATCCAATATGTTCTTCCACTAAGAGCTATGCAAATGGCGGACCAGTCCAATATATCCATGCACATTGAGCTAGCTACATGGCAGACGAGTTCAAAATGTCCATATACAGAGAGTTAGCTGCATGGTAGTGTAGTGCAATATTTCCATATACAGAGTACTAGCTACATGGTAGATAAGTCCAACCTGTATATATATATAGATGACTAACTACAAGGCAGATTAGTCCAACATGTGTATATATAGAGGCCTAACTACAAGGCAGATAAGTCCAACATGTTCAAATGAAGAGAGCTGGCTACAAGGCTGGTGATTCCAACATGTCCATGGCACACAACTCCAATATGTTCATATACAGAGATGTAAGTGCATGGCAGATCTGTCCAACATATCCATGCACAGAGAGCTACCTAAATGGCAGACAAGTCCAAAATGTCCATATACAGAGAGCTAGCTACATGGCAGAGTATTGCAACATTTCCATATTCAGAGTTCTAGCTACATGGCGGATATTTCCAACGTGTCCATATACTGAGAGCTACCTACATGGCAGAGTACTCCAACATGCCCATATACATAGTACTAGCTACATGGCAGATAAGTCCAACATGTTCATATACTTTGAATTAGCTACATGGGAGATGAGTCCAATATGTGTATATTTAAAGGACTAGCTACAAGGCAGATTAGAGCAACATGTTCATACACAGAGAGCTGGCTACATGGCTGATGAGTCCTACATGTCCATAAACTGAGAGCTACCTACATGGCAGACAAGTCCAATATGTTCATATACAGAGAGCTACCTTTGGCAGATCAGTCCAATATATCCATGCACAGAGAGCTAGATACATGGCAGACGAGTTCAAAATGCCCATATATAGAGAGCTATCTACGTGGCAGTGTACTGCAACATTTCCATACACAGAGATCTAGCTACATGGTAGATGAGTCTAAAATGCCAATATAGAGAGAGCTAGCTACATGGCAGTGTACTGCAACATTTCCATATACAGAGTTCTAGCTACATGGCAGATGAGACCAACATGTCCATATATTCAGAGTTTGCTACATGGCAGATGAGACCAATATGTGTACATTTATACGGCAAGCTACAAGGCACATGAGTACAACATGTTCATTCACAGAGAGCTGGATACATGGCTGATTAGTCCAACATGTCCATATACTGAGAGCTACCTACATGGCAGACAAGTCTAATTTGCTCATATACAGAGAGCTACTTATGGTTGATCAGTACAACATATCCATGCACAGAAAGCTAGCTACGTGGCAGACGAGTCCAAAATGTGCATATACAGAGAGCTAGCTACACGACAGAGTAGTGCTACATTTTCATGTGCAGAGTTCTAGCTATATGGCAGAAAGGTTCAACGTGTCCATATACTGAGAGCTAGCTACATGGCAGAGTAGTCCATCATGTCCATATACTGAGTTCTAGCTACATGGAAGATGAGTCCATCGTGTCCATATACTGAGAATTAGCTACATGGCAGATGTGTCCAACATGTGTATATTTAGAGGGCTAGGTACAAGGCAGATTAGTCCAACATGTTTAAACAAAGACAGCTGTCTACATGTCTGATGAGTCCAGCATATGTATATATAGAGGACTAGCTACAAAGCAGATGAGTCCAACATGTTCATACAGAGACAGCTGTCTACATGGCTGATGAGTCCGATATGTCCATATACAGAGAGCTAGCTGCATGGCAGAGTAGTCCAACATTTCCATTTACAGAGTTCTAGCTTCATGGCAGATGAGTCCAATGTGTCCATATACTGATAGATAGCTACATGGCAGAGTAATCCAACATTTCCATATATAGAGTACTAGCTCCATGGCTGATGAGTGCAACATGTCCATATACAGAGTACTAGCTACATGGCAGATGAGTCCAAAATGAGTATATATGGAGAATGAGCTACAAGGCAGATGAGTCCAATATGTTCATGCAGAGAGACTTAGCTACATCACTGATGAGTCCCACATGTTGATATACAGAGAGCTACCTACATTGCAGAAAATTCCAATATGTTCATATTTAGAGAGCTACCAATATGGTAGATCAGTCCAACATATCCATACACATAGAGCGAGCTACATGGCAGACGAGACCAAAATGTCCTTATACAGAGCGCTACCTACATGGCAGTGTAGTGCAACAATTCAATACACAGAGTTCTAACTACATTGCAGATGAATCCAACGTGTCCATATACTGAGAGCTAGCTACTTGGCAGAGTAGTCCATTATGTCCATATACAGAGTACTAGTTACATGGCAGAGGAGTCCAACATGTCCATATACTGACAGTTAGCTACATGGCAGATGAGTGCAACATGTGTATATATCCAGGACTAGCTAGAAGGCAGGTGAGTACAACATGTTCATACAGAGAGAGCTGGCTACATGGCTGATGAGTCCAACATGTCCATATACTTAGAGTTGGCTACATGGCAGACAAGTTGAATATGTTCTTATACAGAGAGCTACCTACATGACAGTTCAATACAACATATCCATTCACAGAGAGGTAGCTACATGAAAGACAAGTCCAAAATGTCCATATACAGAGAGCTATGTACATGGCAGACTAGTGTAACATTCACATATCAGAGTTCTAGCTACATGGCTGATGAGTCCAAAATGTCCAAATAGAGAGAGGTAGCTACATGGCAGAGTAGTGCAACATTTCCATATACTGAGAGGTAGCTACATGACAGAGTACTCCAACATGTCCATATACAGAGTACTAGCTACGTGACAGATGAGTCCAACATGTCCATATACAGAGCTACCTACATGGCAGATCAGTCCAACATATCCATTTACAGATAGGTAGCTACATGGCAGATGAGTTCAAAGCTAGCTCTCTCTCTATGAACATGTTGGACTCATCTGTCATGTACCTAGTACTATGTATATGGGCATGTTGGACTATTCTGCCATGTAGGTAGCTCTCAGTATATGGACACGTTCGTCTCATCTGCCATGTAAACAGCTCTGTCTGTATGAACATGATGAACCCATCTACCATGTACCTAGTCCTCTAAATATACACATGATGGACTCATCTAACATGTAGCTAAATCTCAGTATATGGACATGTTGTAATCATCTGCCTTGTAGCTTGTACTCTGTATATGGACATGTTGGACTACTCTGCATTTAGCTAGTACTCTGTATATGGACATGTTGGACTACTCTGTCATGTAGCTAGCTCTCAGTATATGGAAATGTTGTACTACTCTGCCATGTATCTAGCTCTCTGTATATGGACATTTTGGACTTGTCTTCCATGTAGCTATCTCACTTTGCATGCATATGTTGCAGTGTACTGCCATGTATGTTACTCTCTGTATATGAACATATTGGACTTGTCTGCCATGTAGCTACCTCTCTGTATATGGACATGTTGGACTCATCTGCCATGTAGCTAGTACCCTGTATATGTACATGTTGGATTACTCTGACATGTAGCTAGTTCTCAGTATATGGACACGTTAGTCTCATCTGCCATGTAAACAGCTCTGTCTGTATGAACATGATGAACCCATCTATCATGTACCTAGCCCTCTAAATATACATATAATGGACTCATCTGCCATGTAGCCAACTCTCAGTACATGGACACGTTGGACTCATCTGCCATGTAGCTGGTACTCTGTATATGTTCATGTTAGACTCATCTGCCATGTACCTAAAATCTGGATATGAAAATGTTGCAGTATTTTGCCATGTACCTAGCTCTCTGTATATGGACATTTTGGACTCGTCTGTCATGTAACTACCATCTGTGCATGGAAACGTTCAACTGATCTGCTATGTCATGAGCTCTCTGTATATGAACATATTGGACTTGTAGCCATGTAGCTAGCTCTTTGTATATGGACATGTTGGATTTATCAGACATGTAGCCAGCTCTCTGTGTATGAACATGTTGTACTCATCTGCCTTGTAGCTAGTGGTCTATATATACACAAGTTGGAAACATCTGCCATGTAATTAACTCTCAGTATATGGACATGTTGGACTCATCTGCCATGTAGCTAGCTCTCAATATATGGACACGTTGGACTCATCTGTCATGTAGCTAGAACTCTGTATATGGAAATGATGCACTATTCTGGCATGTAGCTAGCTCTCTGTATATGGACATTTTGGACTCGTCTGCCAGGTAGCTAGCTCTCTGTGAATGGATATGTTGGAATGATCTTCCATGCAGGTAGATCACTATATATCAACATATTGGACTTGTCTGCCATGTAGCTATCTCTCAGTATATGGACATGTTGGACTTATCAGCCATGTAGCCAGCTCTCTGTGCATGAACATGTTGTACTCATCTGCCTTGTAGTTAGTCCTCTGTATATACACATGTTGGACTCATCTGCCATGTAGCTAACTCTCAGTATACAGACATGTTGGATTCATCTGCCATGTAGCCAGTGTATGAATATGTTGAGCTACTTTGCCATGTAGCTACTACTCAGTATATGAACACGTAGGACTCATCTGCCTTTTAAACAGCTCTTTCTGTGTACATGTTAAATTCATCTGACTTTTAGCAAGCCCTTTAAATATACACATGATGGACTCATCTAACATGCAGCTAACTCTCAGTATATGGACATGTTGGAATCATCTGCAATGTAGCTAGTGCACTGTATATGGACATTTTGGACTCAGCTGCCATGTAGCTAGATCTCTCTATAGGAACATATTGAACTCATCTGCCTTGTAGCTAGCCCTGTAAATATACACATGTTGGACTCATCTGCCATGTAGCTAACTCTCAGTATATGGACATGTTGGACTCATGAGCCATGTAGCGAGCTCTCTCTGTATGAACATTTTGGACTCATCTGCCTTGCAGATAGTCCTCTCTATATACACATGTTAGACCATCTGCCATGTAGCTAGTACTCTGTATATGGAAATGTTGCAGTAATCAGCCAAGTAGATAACTCTCTGTATATGGGCATTTTGGTCTCGTCTGTCATGTAGCTAACTCTCTGTGCATGGATAAGTTGGTCTGACCTGCCCTGCAGGTAGCTCTCTGTACATGGACATGAGTGACTCTTCAACCATGAAGCCAGCTCTCTCTATATGAACATGTTGGACTAATCTGTTTGTAGCTAGTTCTCAATATATACACATATTGGACTCCTCTGTCATGTAGCTAACTCTCAGTATATGGATATGTTTGCATCATCTGCCATGTAGCTAGAACTCTGTATATTGACATGTTGGACTACTCTGCCATGTACATAGCTCTCAGTATATGGACACGTTGGACTCATTTGCTATGTAGCTAGATTTCTGTATATGGAAATGTTGCACTACTCTGCAATGTAGCTAGCTCTCTCTATATGGACATTTTGGACATGTCTGCCATGCAGCAAGCTCTCTGTGCATGGATATGTTGGACTGATCTGCCATGTTGGTAGCTCTCTGTATATGAACATATTGGACTTGTCGGCCGTGAAGCTAGCTGTCTGTCTATGGACATATTGGACTCATCAGCCATGTAGCCAGGTCTCTGTGTATGAACAGGTTGGACTCATCTACCTTGTAGCTAGTCCTCTCTCTGTGTGAACATGTTGGAATCATTTGCCTTGTATATACTCCTCTATGTATACTCATGTTGGACTCCTCTGCCATGTAGCTAGAACTCTGTATATGGACATGTTGGACTATTCTGCCATGTACCTAACTCTCAATATATGCACACGTTGGATTCATCTGTCACATCGTTACATCTCTGTATATGGAAATGTTGCACAACTCTGCCATTTAGCTAGCTCTCTGTATATGAACATTGTGGACTCTTCTGCCATGTGGCTAGCTCTCTGTATATCGACATTTTGGACTCATCAGCCATGTATCGAGCTATCTCTGTATGAACATGTTGGACTCATCTGTCTTGTAGCTAGTGGTCTATATATACTCTTGTTGGACTCATCTAACATGTAGCTAACTCTCAGTATATGCACTTGTTGGACACATCTGCCATGAAGCCAGTTCTCTGTATATAGACATGTGGACTACTCTGCCATGTAGCAAACTCTCAGTATAGAGACACGTTGGAATCATCTGCAATGTAGCTAGAACTCTGTATATGGACATGTTGCACTACTCAGCCAAGTAGCTAGCTCTCTGTATATGGACATTTTGGTCTTGTCTGACATGTAGTAAGCTCTACGCGCATGGATATGTTGGACTGATCTTCCAAGTAGGTAGCTCTCAGTACATGGACATATGGGACTAATCAGCCATGAAGCCAGCTCTCTATGTATGAACATGTTGGACTCATCTGCCTGGCAGGTATTCATATACATATGTTGACCTCATCTGACATGAAGCTAGCTCTCTGTGTATGGATATGTTGGACTCATCTGCCTCATAGCTAGTCCCATATATATACACATGTTGGACTCATCTGCCTTGTAGCTAACTCTCAGTATATGAACATGTTGGACTCATCTGCCATGTAGCTAGTACTTTATATATGGACATGTTGGACTACTCTGTAATGTATTTAGCTCTCAGTATATGGACACATTGGACTCATCTGTCATGTAGATAGAACTCTGTATATGGAAATGTTGCAGAACTCTGCCATGCAGCTACCTCTGTGTATATAGACATTTTGGACTTATCTGCCAAGTAGCTCGAACTCTGTATATGGAAATGTTGCACTACTCTGCCATGTAGCTAGATCTCTGTATTTGGACATTGTGGATTCATCTGCAATGTAGCTAACTCTCCGTATATAGACATGTTGGACTCATCTGCCATGTAGATAGTACTCTGTATATGGATATTTTGGACTACTCTGCTATGTTGCCAGCTCTCAGTATATTGCCATGTTGGACTCATATGCCATGTAGCTAGCTCTCTGTATATGGACATTTTGGACTCATCTGCCATGATCCTTGCTCTGTGTATGGATATGTTGGGTTGATCTGCCATGTAAGTAGCTCTCTGTATATGAAAATATTGGACTTGTCTGCCATGTA
>NW_006409029.1:78487-80355 GCF_000296735.1 Chrysochloris asiatica | reverse complement strand
AGCTAGTACTCTTTATATGGATATTTTGGACTAATCTGCTATGTTGCCAGCTCTCAGTATATTGCCATGTTGGACTCATCTGCCGTATAGCTAGTACTCTGTATATGGACATGTTGGACTATTCTGCCATGTCAGTATATGGACACGTTGGACTCATCTGCCATGTAGCTAGCTGTCAGTATATGGACACGTTGGACTCATGTGCCATGTAGCTCAAATTCTGTATGTGGAAATGTTGCACTACTCTGTCATGTAGCTAGCTATCTTTGCATGGATATGTTGGACTGGTCTGCTATGTAGGTAACTCTCTGTATATGAACATATTGGACATGTCTGCCATGTGGCTAGCTCTCTATATATGGGCATAATGGACTCATCAGCCATGCAGCCAGCTCTCTCTGTATGAACATGTTGAACTCATCTGTCTTGTACCTAGTCTTCTTTATATACACATGTTTGACTCATCAGCCATATAGCCAGCTACCTCTGTATGAACATGTTGGACTCATCTGCCTTGGAGCTTGTCCTCTATATACGCATGTTGGACTCATCTGCCATGTAGCTAACTCTCAGTATATGGACCTACTGGACCCACCAGCCATGTAGCTCGTACTCTGTATATGGACATGTTGGATGACTCTGCATTGTAGCTAGCTCTCAGTATATGGACATATTGGACTCATCTAACTTGTAGCTAGCCCTCTATATATACACATTTTGGATTCATCAGACAAGTAGCTAGCTCTCAGTATATGGATATGTTGTACCCATCAGCCTTGTACCTAGTACTCTGTATATGGACATGTTGGACTACTCTGTCATGTAGCTACCTCTCAGTATATAGACATGTTGTATTCACCTGCCATGTAGCTAGAACTCTGTACATGGAAATGTTTCACTATTCTGCCATGTAGTTAGCTCTCTGTATATGGACATTTTGGACACGTGTGCCATGTAGCTAGCTCTTTGTCCATGGATATGTTGTAATGATCTGCTATGTAGGTAAATCTCTGATTATGAACACATTGGACTTATCTACCATGTAGCTAGCTCTCTGTATATAGACATGTGAGACTCATTAAACATGGAGCCAATTCTCTGTATTTGAAGATGTTTGACTCATCTGCCTTGTAGCTAGCCCTTTAAATATACACATGTTGGATGCATCTGACAGGTATTTAACTCTCAATATATGGACATGTTGGTCTCATTAGTCATGTAGCAAGCTCTATCTGTATGAACATGTTGGACTCGTCTGCCTTGTAGCTAGTCCTCTATATATACATATGATGGACTCATCTGCCATGTACCAAGCTCTCAGTATATGGATACGTTGTACTCATCTCCATGTAGTTAATTCTCAGTATATGGACGTGTTGGACTACTATGTCATGTAGGTAGCTGTCAGTATATGGACACGTTGGACTCATCTGCCATGTAGCTAGAACTCTGTATATGGAAATGTTGCACCACACTGCCATGTAGCTAGCTCTCTTTGAAAGGATATGTTGGATTGATCTGCCATGTAGGTAGCTCTCTGAATATGAACATATTAAACATGTCTACCATGTAGCTAGCTCTCTGTTAATGGACATGTTGGACTCATCAGCCATGTAGCTATCTATCTATGTATGAACATGTTGGGCTCATCTGCCTTGTAGGTAGTCATCTATATATACACATGTTGGACTCATCTGCCATGTAGTTAACTCTCAGTATATGGACATTTTGGACTCATCTACCATGTAGTTAACTCTCAGTATATGGAAAGGTTGGACTACTCTTCATGTACCTAGCTCTCACTATATGGACATGGTGGACTCATCTGCCATGTAGCTAGAACTCTGTATATGGAAATGTTGCACTAC
>NW_006409029.1:75689-77857 GCF_000296735.1 Chrysochloris asiatica | reverse complement strand
ACACTTGTTGGACTCATCTGCCATGTGCCTAACTCCCAGTATATGAACATGTTGGCCTCATCTGCCAAGTAGCTAGAACCCTGTATATGGAAATGTTGGACTACTCTGCTATGCAGCTAGTTCCCTGTATATGGACACTTTGGACTTGTCTGCCATGTAGCTAACTCTCTGTGCATGGATATGTTGGACAGATCTGCCATGTAGGTAGCTCTCTGTATATGAACATTCTCTGTATATTAACATATTCGACTTCTGTGGCATGTCGCTAGCACTCTGTATATGGACATTTTGGACTCATCAGTCATGTAGCCAGCTCTCTCTTTATGAACATGTTGGACTCATCTGTCTTGTAGCTAGTGGTCTATATATACATATGTTGGACTTATCTGTCATGTAGCTATCTCTCAGTATATGGACATGTTTTACTACTCTGCCATTTAGCTAGCTCTCCGTATGTGGACACGTCGGAATCATCTGCCATGTAGCTAGAGCTCTGTATGTGGAAATGTTGTAGTAATCAGCCATGTAGATATCTCTCTGTATATGGACATTTTGGTGTCATCTGACATTTAGCTAACTCTCTGCACATGGATATGTTGGTCTGATCTGCCATGTAGGTAGCTCTCTGAACATGGACATATAGGACTCATCAGCCATGAAGCTAGCTCTCTCTGTGTGAACATGTTGGACTAATTTGCCTTGTAGCTATTTCTCCATATATACACATGTTGGACTCCTCTGCCATGTATCTGACTCTCAGTATATGGATATATTGGCATCATCTGTCATGTTACTAGAACTCTGTATATGGACATATTGGACTACTCTGCCATGTAGCTAGCTCTGAGTATTTGGACACGTTTGACTCATCTGCCATGTAGCTAGAATTCTGTATATGGAAATGTCGCACTACTCTGCCATGTAGCTAGAATTCTGTATATGGACATTTTGGACTCCTCTGACATGTAGCTACCTCTCTGTGCATAGATATGTTGGACTGATCCGCCATGTAGTTAGCTCTCTGTATATGAACATATTGGACTTGTCTGTCGTGTAGCTAGCTCTCTGTATATGGATGTGTTGGACTCATTATCCATGTAGCCAGCTCTCTCTGTATGAACATGTTGGACTTATCTGCCTTGTAGCTAGTCTTCTATATGTACATATCTTGGACTCATCAGCCATGTAGCCTGCTCCCTCTGTATGAACATGTTGGACTCATCTGCCTTGTACCTCATCCTCTATATATACACATGTTGGACTCCTCTGTCATGTAGCTAACTCTCAGTATTTGGTTATGTAGGCATCATCTGCCATGTAGCTAGAACTCTGTATATGGGCATATTGGACTACTCTGTTATGAACCTAGCTTTCAGTATATGGACACGTTGGACTCAACTGCCACAAAGTTAGAACTCTGTATGTGGAAACGTTACACAACTCTGCCATGTAGCTAGCTCTCTGTATATGGACATTGTGGACTCGACTGCCATGTAGCTAGATCTCTGTGCATGGATATGTCGGACTGATCTGCATTTAGGTAGCTACTGTATATGAACATATTATACTTGTCGGCTATGTACCTAGTTCTCTGTATATGGACATGTTGGATTCATTAGCCATGTATCCAGCTCTCTCTGTATGAACATGTTGGAGTCATCTGTCTTGTAGCTACTGGTCTATATATACATATTTTGGACTCATCTGCCATGTAGCTAACTCTCAGTATATGCACATGTTGGAATCATCTCTCACAAAGCTAGTAATCTATATATGGACATGTTGGACCACTCTGCCATGTAGCTAGCTGTCAGGATATGAACACATTGGACTCATCTGCCTTGCAGCTTAAACTCTGTATATGTAAAATTTTCACCAATCTGCAATGTCACTAGCTCTTTGTATTTGGACATTTTGGGCTTGTCTGCCAAGTAGCTAGCTCTCTGTATATGGAAATGTTGGACTCATCAGACATGTAACCAGCTATCTGTGTATGAACATGTTGGACTCCTCTGACTTGTAGCTAGTCCTCTATATATACACATGTTCGGCTCATCTGGCATGTAGCTAACTCTCAGTATATGGACATATTGGTCTCATCTGCCATGTAGCTAGAACTCTCCATATGAAAATGATACACTACTCTGCCATGTAGCTAGCTCTCTGAT
>NW_006409029.1:73983-74654 GCF_000296735.1 Chrysochloris asiatica | reverse complement strand
CTCATCAGCCATAAAGCCAGCTCTCTCTGTAAGAACATGTTGGACTCCTCTGTCTTGTATCTACTTCTCTATATAGACAAATGGTGGATTCATCTGTCATGAAGTTAGAACTCTGTGCATGGATATGTTGGACTACTCTGCCATGTAGTTAAGTCTCAGTATATAGACACGTAGAGCATGAGGGTTTCTATCATGGATGGCGGCGGTTAAACAATGTGCGACAACTGCGCAGACTTGGTGGAGGTGTTAAATGAAACCCAGACCACTGAGCTGTGGGGTGAGAGGTGTCTGGAAACTAGGTCGAAGGGGAGACGCTGCCTAGCGTAGAGACTGGAGGGGCCAGCCAGGCTGTCTTACTTACCCTGGACACGAGAGTGCCTTCCTACCCTAACCATTAAATTGTGGCTTAGAGGCGGGGTGGACCAACTTAGAGACCCACAAGCCCAGCTCAAAGTGTCTCACTACAAACCTGTCACCCCTACTGTGCTTTTTCCTCTTGATGGAGATCCAAGGACAATAATCCTGCCTTTGAGCCAGACTTAAGGGCCCAGCACAAGGAGATTCCTATTTAACAGCAACCACACAACAGCCACTCGTTTGTCTGTCATACTGTGGTGGTTTCAATTGCTGTGATTCTGAGGGCTATGCCACCAGTATTTTAAATAACCAGC
>NW_006409029.1:70456-71378 GCF_000296735.1 Chrysochloris asiatica | reverse complement strand
CAGTGTAGTGCAACATTTCCATATACACAGTTCTAGCTACATGGCAGATGAGTCCATCGTGCCCATATACTGAGAGTAAGCTACACGGCAGAGTAGTCCAACATGTCCATATACAGAGTACTAGCTACATGGCAGATAAGTCCACCATGTCCATATACTGAGAGTTAGCTACAAGTCAGATGAGTCCAATATGTGTATATATAGAATACAAGTTACAAGGCAGATGAGTTCAACATGTTCATACAGAGACAGCTTGCTACATGGCTGATGAGTCGAACATGTCCATAAACAGAGAGTTAGCTACATGGCAGACAAGTCCAATATGTTCATATACAGAGATCTAACTACATGTCAGATAAGTCCAACATATCCATACTCAGAGAGCTAGCTACATGGCAGACGATTAAAAATTCACATACACAGAAAGGAAGCTAAATGGCAGAGCAGTGTAACATTTCCATTTACAGAGTTCTAGCTACATGGCAGATGAGCCCAACGTGTCCATATACTGAGAGCTAGCTACATGGCAGAGTAGTCCATCAGAATACTAGCTACATGGCAGATGTGTCCAACATGTCCTAATACTGAGAGTTAGCTACAGGGCAGGTGAGTCCAATATGTGTATATAGAGAGGAATAGCTACAAGGCAGATGAGTCCAACATGTTCATACAGAGAGACCTAGCTACATGGCTGATGAGTCCAATTTGTGTATATATGGAATACTAGCTACAAGGCAGATGAGTTCAACATGTTCATACGGAGAGAACTGGCTACATGGCTGATGAGTCCAACATGTCCAAATACAGAGAGCGAGCTGCATGGCACTCAAGCCCAATATGATCATATTTAGAGAGCCATCTACATGGCAGACGAGTTCAAAATGTCCATGTACAGAGAGCTAGCTACATGGCAGTGTAGTGA
>NW_006409029.1:69744-70356 GCF_000296735.1 Chrysochloris asiatica | reverse complement strand
CAAATTGTGTATATATAGAAGACTAGCTACAAGGCAGATGAGTCCAACATGTTCATACAGAGAGAGCTGGCTACATGGCTGATGAGTCCAACATGACCATATACAGATAGCTAGCTACATGGAAGACAAGCCTAATATGTTCATATACAGAGAGCTACCTACATGGCAAATCAGTCCAACATATCCATGCACAGATAGGTAGCTACATGGCAGACAAGTCCAAAATGTCCAGATACAGAGAGGTAGCTACATGGCAGTGTAAAGCAACATATCCATATACAGAGTTCTAGCTACATGACAGATGAGAACATTGTGTCCATATACTGAGACCTAGCTACATGGCAGAGTAGTCCAACATGTCCATAAACAAAGTACTAGCTACATGGCAGATGAGTGCAACATGTCCATATACTGAGAGTTAGCTAAATGACAGATGAGTTCAACATGTGTATATATAGAAGACAAGCTAAAAGGAAGATGAGTTCAACATGTTCACACAGAGACAGCTTGCTACATGGCTGATGAGTACAACATGTCCATATACAGAGAGCTAGCTTCATGGCAGTGTAGTGCAACATTTCCATATACACAGTTCTAGCTACATGGCAGATG
>NW_006409029.1:67279-67789 GCF_000296735.1 Chrysochloris asiatica | reverse complement strand
ATATATAGAAAACTATCTACAAGGCAGATGAGTTCAACATGTTCATACAGAGACAGCTTGCTACATGGCTGATGAGTCCAACATGTCCATATACAGAGAGTTTGCTACATGGTAGACAAGTGCGTTATGTGCATATACAGAAAGCTATCTACATAGCAGAGAAGTACAACATATCCATGTACAGAGAGATAGCTATTTGGCAGATGAGTCCGAAATGTCCATATACAGAGACCTAGCTGCATGGCAGAGTAATGCAACATTTCCATATACAGAGTTGTAGCTCCTTGGAAGATGAGTCCAACATATCCATATACTGAGAGTTAGCCACATGGCAGAAGAGTCCGTCATGTCTACACAGAGAGAGATGGCTTCATTGCTGATGACTCCCTTATGTCCATGTACAGAGTACTAGCTACATGGCAGACAAGTCCAACAAGTTCATATATAGAAAGCTACCTAAATGGCAGATCAGTCCAACATATCCATGCAGAGAGAGGTAACTACTTCACA
>NW_006409029.1:64428-66069 GCF_000296735.1 Chrysochloris asiatica | reverse complement strand
CTGATGAGTCCAACATGTCCACATACAGGGACCTAGCTACATGGCAGTCAAGTCTAATATGTTCATATAGAGTGAGCTACCTACATGGCATATCAATCCAACATATTCATGCCCAGAGAGCAAGCTACATGACAGACGAGTCCAAAATGACCATTTTCAGAGACCTAGTTACATGCCAGAGTAGTGCAACATTTCTATATGCAGAGTTCTACCTACATGGCATATTAGTCCAATGTGTCCATATACTCAGAGCTAGCTACATGAGAGAGTAGTCCAACATGTCCATATACAGTGTACTAGCTACATGGCAGATGAGACCAACATGTCTATATACTAAGAGTTAGCCACAAGGCAGATGAGTCCAACATGTATATACAGGGACAGCTGGCTACATGGCTGAAGAGTCCAACATGTCTATGTACTGAGAGCTAGCTACATGACAGACAACTCCAATATGATCATATAAAGAGAATGAACTACATGGCAGACAAGTCCAATATATCCATGTAAAGCGAAATGGCCACATGGCAGCCGAGACCAAAATGTCCATATACAGAGAGCTAGCTACATGGCAGAGTATTGCAATATTTCCAAATACAGAGTTCAAACTATATGGTAGTTGAGTCCAACGTGTCCACATATTGAGAGATAGGTACATGGTAGAGTAGTGCAATATGTCCATATACAGAGTACTAGCTACATGGCAGAATGAGACCAACATTTCCATATACTGAGAGTTAGCTACATGGCAGATGAGTCCAACAAGTGTATATATAGAGGACTAGCTACAAAGCATTTCAGTGCAACATGTTCATACAGCGGGAGCTGGCTACATGGCTGATTAGTCTAACATGTCCATATATGGAGAGCTAACTACATGGCAGATGAGTCCAAAATGTTCATATACAGAGAGTTAGCAACATGGCAGAGCAGTGCAACATTTCCATATATAGAGTTCTAGCTACATGGCAGATGAGTTCAACTTGTCCATATACTGATAGTTAGCTACATGGCAGATGCGTACAACATGTGTATATATAGAAAACTAGCTACAAGGCAAATGAGACCAATATGATCATACAGAGAGAATTGGCTATATGGCTGATGAGTACCACATGTCCATATACATGGCAGTCAAGTACAATATGATCATATTCAGAGAGCTATCTACATGGTAGATATGTCCAACATATCCATGCACAGAGAGGTATCTACATGGCATATGAGTCCAAAATGTTCACATACAGAGAGACAGCTACATGGCTGTGTAGTGAAACATTTCGATATACAGAGTTCTAGCTACATGGCAGATGAGTCCATCGTGTCCATATACTGAGATCTAGCTACATGGCAGAGTAGTCCAACATGTCCATAAACAGAGTACTAGCTACATGGCAGATGAGTCCAACATGTGCATATACTGAGAGCTAGCTACATGGCAGATGAGTCCAATATGTGTATATATTGAATGCAAGCTACAAGGCAGATGAGTTCAACATGTGCATACAGAGACAAGTAGCTACATGGCTGATGAGTCCAACATGTTCATAAACAGAGAGCTGGCTACACGGCAGACAAGTTCAATATGTTCATATACAGAGAGCTACCTACATGGCAGACAAGTCCAACATATCCATACAC
>NW_006409029.1:63510-64153 GCF_000296735.1 Chrysochloris asiatica | reverse complement strand
CCAATGTGTCCATATACTGAGAGCTAGCTACATGGCAGAGTAGTCAATCATATTTATATACAGAGTACAATCTACATGGCAGATGAGTCCAACATGTCCTGATACTGAGAGTTAGCTCAGTCCTCTCAGTATCATATGTACACGTAGATGAGTCCTACATGTGTCTATGTGGAGGAATAACTACAAGGCAGATGAGTCCAACATGTTCATACAGAGAGACCTAGCTACATGGCTGATGAGTCCAACAAGTCCATAGACAGAGAGTGAGCTACATGGCAGACAAGTCCATTATGATCATATTCAGAGAGCTATCTACATGGCAGACGAGTCCAAAATGTCCATATACAGAGAGCTAGCTACATGGCAGTGTAACGATACATTTCCATATACAGAGTTCTAGCTACATGGCACATGAGTCCATCATGTCCATATACTGAGATCTAGCTACATGGCAGAGCAGTCCAACATGTCCATATACAGAGTACTAGCTACATGCCTGATGAGTCCAACATGTCAATATACAGAGAGCTAGCTACATGGCAGACGAGTCCAAAATGTGCATATACAGAGAGAAAGCTACAGGGCAGATTAATGCTACATTTCCATATACAGAGCTCTCGATTCATGGTAGATGAGTCCAACA
>NW_006409029.1:56835-58650 GCF_000296735.1 Chrysochloris asiatica | reverse complement strand
ATATATAGAGAGCAACATACATGGCAGATCAGTCCATATAGCCATGTACAGAGAGCTAGCCACATGGCTGATGAGTTCAAAATGTCCATATACCGAGAGTTAGCTACAAGGCAGATGAGACGAACATGTCCATATACTTTGAGTTAGCTACATGGCAGATTAGTCACACATGTTTATATATAGGTAGACTATGTTCAAGGAAGATGAGTCCAACATGTTCAGACACAGAGAGCAGGCTACGTGGCTGATGAGTCCCACATGTCAATATACTGAAAGCTAGCTACATGATAGACAGGTCTAATATGCTTATATACAGAGAGCCAACAAAATGGCAGAACATTGCAACATATCAATGAACAGAGAGCTAGCTATTCGTCAGACGAGCACAAAATGTCCAAATACTGACAGTTAGCTACATGACAGAGTATTGCAACATTTCCAAGTACAGAGTTCAAGCTATATGGCAGTAGAATCCAATGTGTACATATATTGAGAGCTAGCTAGATGGCAGGGTACTACAACATGTCCATATACAGAGAACTAGCTACATGGCAGAATGAGACCAACATGTCCATATACTGTGAGTTAACTACATGGCAGATGAATCCAACATATGTATATATAGAGGACTAGCTAGAAAACAGATGGCTCCAACATTTTCATATATAGAGAGCTGGCTACATGGCTGATGAGTGCAGCATGTCCATATATGGAGAGTGAGCTACATGGCTGACAAGTCCTATATGTTCATATACAGAGAGCTAGCTACATGGCAGACGAGTCCAAAATGTTCATATACAGAGAGCTAGCTACATGGCAGAGTATTGCAACATTTCCATATACAAAGTTCTAACTACATGGCAGATGAGTCCTATTGTCGATATACTGAGAGTTAGCTACATGGAGGTGTAGTCCAACATGTCATATACACAGTACTAGCTATATGGCAGATAAGTCCAACATGTGCATGTACTGAGAGTTAGTTAAAAGGAATATGAATCCAACACGTTCCTACAGAGAGAATTGGCTACATGGTTGATGAGCCTAACATGTCCATATCTAGAGAGCTAGCAATATGGCAGACAACTCCAATATGTTCATATACAGAGAGCTATCTACATGGCAGATCAGTCCAACACATCCACACACAGAGAGCTAGCTACATGGCAGACGAGTCTAACATGTCCATAAACACAGAGCTAGCTACATGGCAGACAAGTCCAAAATGTCCATATACAGAGAGCTAGCTACATGTCAGAGTATTGCAACATTTCCACATATAGAGTTCTAGCTACATGGCAGATAAGTCCAACTTGTCCATATACTGAGAGCAAGCTACATGGCAGAGTACTCCAACATGTACATATACAAAGAACTAGCTACATGGTACAATGATCCCAACATGTTCATATACTGAGAGTTAGCTACATGACAGATGAGGTCAACATGTGTACATATAGAGGGCTAGCTACAAATCAGATGAGTCCAACATATTCATACAGAGAGAGGTGTCTACATGGTTGATGAAGGTAACATGTCTATATATGGAAAGCTACCTACATGGCAGACAAGTCTAATATGTTCTTATTCAGGCAGCTACCTACATGGCAGATCAGACCAACCTATCCATGCACAGAGAGCTAGCTACTTTTGCTGACGAGTCCAAAATGTCCATATACAGAGAGCTAGTTACCTGGCACTTTAGTGCAACAATTCCATATACAGAGTTCTACCTACATGGCAGATGAGTCCAACGTGTCCGTATACTGAAATCTAGCTACATGGCAGAGTAGTGCAAAATGTCCACATACAAAC
>NW_006409029.1:53847-56735 GCF_000296735.1 Chrysochloris asiatica | reverse complement strand
AAGGCAGATGAGATCAATATGTTCATAAAAGAGAGCTGGCTACAAGGCTGATGAGTTCAACTTGCCCATATACAAAGAGCTAGCAACATGGCAGACAAGTCCAATATGTTCCTATACAGAGACCTAACTACATGGCAGATCTGTCCAACATATCCATGCACAGGGAACTAGCTACATGGCAGACGAGACCAAAATGTCCATATACAGAATTCTATCTATATGGCAGAGTAGTGCAACATATCCATATACTGAGAGATAGCTACATGGCAGATGAGTCCAACATGTGTATATATAGAGGAATAGCTACAAGGTAGATGAGTCCCACGTGTTCATACAGAGAGAGCTGGCTACATGGCTGATGATTCCCACATGAATATATAGAGAGGAAAAGCTACAAGGCAGATGAGTCCAACATGTTCATATGGAGATAGCTGGCTACATTGCTGATGAGTGTCACATTTCCTTATACAGAGAGCTAGCTACATGGTAGATGAGTCAACATGTCCATATACAGAGTACTAGCTACATGGCAGATGAGTCCAACATGTCCATATACTGATAGATAGCTACATGGTAGATGAGTCCAACATGTGTGTATATAGAGAACTAGATACAAGGCAGATGAGTCCAATATGTTCATACAGAGAGAGCTGGCTACATGGCTGATGAGTCCCATATGTCCATATACAGAGAGCTAGCTACATGGCAGACAAGTCCAATATGTTCGTACATAGAGCGCTACCTACATATCAGATCAGTCCAACATATCCATGCACAGATAGTCAGCCATATGGCAGACAAGTTCAAAATGTCCATAAACAGAGAGCTAGCTACATGGCAGAGTACTGCAACATTTCCATATACAGAGTTCTAACTACATGGCAGATGAATCCAATGTGTCCATATAATGAGATCTAGCTTCATGGCAGAGTAGTCCACCATGTCCATATACAGAGTACTAGCTATGTGGCGGATGAGTCCAACATGTCCATATACTGGGAGTTAGCTACATGGCAGATGATTCCAACATGTATATATAGAGAGGACTAGCTACAAGGCAGATGAGTTCAACATGTTCATACAGAGATAGGTGACTACATTACTGATGAGTCCAACTTGTCCATATATAGATACATGGCAGACAAGTCCAATATATTCATATACAGAGAGCTACCTACATGGCAGATAAGTTCAACATATCCATGCACAGAGAGCTAGCTACATAGCTACATGGCAGACGAGTCCAAAATGTTCATATATAGAGAGCTAGTCACATGGCAGAGTAGTCCAACAGAGTTCTAGCTACACGGCAGATGAGTCCAACATGTTCACACAGAGAGAGCTGACTGCATGGCTGATGAGTCCCTTATGTCCATATACAGAGAACTAGCTACATGGCAGAAAAATCCAATATGTTCATATACAGAGAGCTACCTAAATGGCAAATCAGTCCAACATGTCCGTGCACAGAGAGGTAGCTACTTCACAGACGAGTCCAACATGTACATGCACAGAAAGGTAGCTACTTGGCAGACGAGTCCAAAATGTCCATATACAGAGAGCTAGCTACATGACAGAGTAGGGCAACATTTCCATATACAGAGTTATAGCTACATGTCAGATGAGTCCCACCTGTCCATATACTGAGAAGTAGCCACATGGCAGAGTAGTCCAACATGTCCATATACAGAGTACTAGCTACATGGCAGATGAGATCAACATGTCCATATACTGAGAGACAACTACGAGGCAGATGAATCCAACAAGTTCATACAGAAACAGCTTCCCTCATGACTGATGAGTCCAAACTGTCCATATACAGCGAGCTAGCTACATGGCAGACAAGTACAATATGTTCATATAGAGAGAGCTACCTACATGGCAGATCAGTCCAACATATCCATGCACAGAGAGCGAGTTACATGTCAGAGAGTCCAAAATGTCCATATACAGAGAGCTAGCTGCATGGCAGAGTACTGCAACATTTCCATATACAGAGTTCTAGCTACATGGCAGAAGAGAACAACATGTTCATATACTGAGCATTAGATATATGGCAGATGAGTCCAACATGTGTATATATAGAGGACTATCTATAAGGCAGATGTGTTCCACATGTTCTTACAGAGAGAGCTGTCTACATGGCTGATGAGTCCAACATGTGTACATATAGAGGAATAGCTGCAAGGCTGATGAGTCCACCATGATCACACGAAGAGAGCTGGCTACATGGCCGATGAGTCCCACATGTACATATAAAGAGCTAGCTACATGACAGACAAGTCCAATATGTTCATATATACAGAGTTACTTACCTTGGAGACCAGTCCAACATATCCATGCACAGAGAGCTAGCTACATGGCAGACGAGTCCAAAATGTTCATATACAGAGTACTGGATATATGGCAGATGAGTCCAACATGTCCATATATAGAGAGATAGCTAAATGGCAGACAAGTCCAATATATTCATATATAGAGAGCTAGATGCATGGCATAGTACTGCAACATTTAAATATACAAAGTTCTAGATACATGGCAGATGCATCCAACAAGCCCATATACTGAGAGTGAGCTACATGGCAGAGTAGCACAACATGTCCATATACAGAGTATAAGCTACATGGCAGATGATTTCAACATGTTCATATACTGAGAGTTAGCTTCATGGTAGATGAGTCCAACATGTCCATATACTGAAAATTAGCTACATGGCAGATGAATCCAACATGTGTATATGTAGAGGACTAGCTACAAGGCAGATGAGTCCAACATGTTGATACAGAGAGAGCTGGCTACATGGCTGATGATTCCAACATGTGTATATATAGAGGACTAGCTACAAGACAGTTCAGTCCAACATGTTAATATTGAGAGAGCTGGCTACA
>NW_006409029.1:51444-53747 GCF_000296735.1 Chrysochloris asiatica | reverse complement strand
ATATACAGAGAGCTAGCTACATGGCAGATGAGTCCAACATGTCCATATACAGAGTACTAGCTACATGAAGATGAGTCCAACATGTCCATATACTGAAGTTAGCTACATGACAGATGAGACCAACATATGTGTATATAGATAACGTGTTACAAGCAGATGAGTCCAATATGTTCATACAGATATAGCTGGCCACATGGCTGATGAGTCCCACATGTTCATATGTAGAGTCCACATACTTTGCAGTCAAGTCCAATATGTTCATATTTAGAGAGCTACTTACATGGCATATCTACATGGCACAAGAGTCCAACATGTCCATATGAAGAGAGCTAGCTAAATGGCAGGTCAGTCCAACATATCCATGCACAGAGAGCTAGCTACATGGTAGACTAGTTTTAAATGTCCATATACAGAGAGCTAGCTACATGACCAAGAAGTGCAATATTTCCATATGCAGAGCGTTAGCTACATGGCAGATGAATCCAACGTGTCCATATACTGAGAGCTGGCTCCATGACTGATAAGTCCAATATATCCACATAAAGAGTATGAGCTACATGGAAGATGATTCAAACATGTCCATATAATGAGAGTTAGCTACATGGCAGAGTAGTCCTACATGTCCATATACAGAATAGTAGCAACATGGCAGATGAGTCCAACATGTCGATATACTGAGAGTTATGTACATGGCAGATGAACCCAAGATGTGTATATTTAGAGTGCTAGCTACAAAGCAGATGGGTACAACATGTTCATACACAGATAGTTGGATACATGGCTGATGAGTCCAACATGCCCATATACAGAGATCTAGCTACATGGCAGACACTCCAATATGTTCATATATGGAGAGCAACCTACATGGTAGATAGCTACATGACAGACGAGTCCAAAATGTCCATATACTGAGAGCTAGCTACATGGCAGAGTAGTGCAACATGTCCATATACAGAGTTCTAGCTACATGGCAGATGAGTTCAACGTGTCCATATACTGAGAGCTAGCTACTAGGCAGAGTATTTCATCATGTCCATATACAAAGTACTAGCTACATGGCAGATGAGTCCAGCGTGTCCATATACTGAGAGCTAGCTACATGGCAGAGCAGTTCAACATTTTCATATACAGTGTTCTAGCTACATGGTACATGAGTAGAACGAGTCCATATACTGAGAGCTAGCTACATGGCAGAGTAGTCCAACATGTCCATATTCAGTATACTAGCTACATGTCAGATGAGAGCAACATATTCATCTGTTGAGGGTTAACTACATGGTAGATGATAACAACATGTGTACATTCATAGGTCAAGCTACAAGGCAGATGAGTCCAACATGATCATACACGGAGAGCTGGATACATGGATGATGAGTCCAACATGTCCATATGCTGAGAGCTACTTACATTGTAGACAAGTCCTATAATGTCATATATAGAGAGCTACCTATGGCAGATCAGTCCAACACATACATGCACAGAGACTTACCTACAGGGCAGTCGAGTCAAAAATGTCTATAGAGAGAGAACTAGCTACATGGTAGAGTAGTGCAACATTTCTATATACTGAGAGCTAGCTACATGGCAATGTAGTCCAACATACACAGTACTAGCTACATGGCAGAGGAGTCCAACATGTGTATATATAGAGAACGAGCTACAAAGCAGATGAGTCCAATATGTTCCTACAGAGGGAGCTGGTTACATGGCTGATGAGTCCCACATGTCCATTTACAGAGAGCTAGCTACATGGCATACGAGTCCAAAATTTCCATATACAGAGAGCTAGCTCCATGGAAGTGTAGTGCAACAATTCCATATACAGAGTTCTAGCTACATGGTGGATGAGTCCAACATGTCGATATACTTAAAGTTAGCTACATGGCAGATGAGTCCAACATGTGTATATATATGTGTATATATACAGGACTAGCTATAAGGCACATGAGTACAACATGTTCATACAGAGAGAGCTGGCTACATGGCTGATGATTCTATCATGTGAATACATAGAGGGCAAGCTACAAGGCAGGGAAGACCAACATGTTCATATGGAGAGAGCTGGCAGCATGGCTGATTAATCTCACATGTCCCTATATAGAGATCGAGCTACATGGCAGATGAGTCCAACATTTCCATATACAGAGTATTAGCTAGATGGCAGATGAGTCCAACATGTCCATATATGATAGTTAGCTACATGGCAGATGAGTCCAACATGTGTATATTTAGAAAACAAGCTACAAGGCAGATGAGTCCAATATGTTCCTACAGAGAGAGCTGGCTACATGGTTGATGAGTCC
>NW_006409029.1:47454-48717 GCF_000296735.1 Chrysochloris asiatica | reverse complement strand
AAATACAGATAGCTACCTACATGGCAAATCAGTTCAACATATCCATTCACAAAGAGGTAGCTACATGGCAGATGAGTCCAAAATGTCCATATAAAGAGAGCTAGCTACATGGCAGAATAGTGCAACATTTCCATAAACAGAGTTCTAGCAACATGGCAGATGAGCCCAACGTGTCCATATACTGAGAGCTAGCTACATGGCAGAGTATTCCAACTTGCCTATATACAGATTACTAGCTACAGGGCAGATGAGTCCAACATGTCCATATACTGAGAGTTAGCTACATGGCAGATGAGTCCAACATGTGTATATTTAGAGGATTAGCTACAAGATAGATGAGACCAGCATGTTCATACACAGAGAGCTGGCTACATGGCTGATGAGTCCAACATGTCCATAAACTGAGAGCTACCTACATGGCAGACAAGTCCAATATGTTCATATACATAGAACTACCTATGGCAAACGGTTTCAACATTTCCATATACAGAGTTCTAGCTACATGGCAGAAGAGTCCAACATGTCCATATACAGAGAGCTAACTCCGGGGCAGAGTAGTGCAACATTTCCATGTACAGAGATCATACTACATAGCAGATGAGTCCAATGTGTCCATATACTGAGATTTACCTACATGGTAGATGAGTCCAACATCAGTATATATAGAGGAGTAGATACAAAACAGATGAGTCCAAGATGTTCACACAGAAAGATATGGCTTTATGGCTGATGATTCTAACATGTATATATAGAGAGAACTTGCTACATGTTAGATGAGTCCAACATGTTCATACGGAGGAAACTGGCTACATGGCTCATGAGTCCAACATGTCCATATACAGAGAGCTAGCTAAATGCAGATCAGTCCAACATGTCCATATACTGAGAGTTAGCGACATGACAGATGAGTCCAACATGTGTATATATAGAGGACTCGCTACAAGACAGAGGATTTCAACATTTTCATACAGACAGAGCTGGCTACATGCCTGATGAGAACAACATGTCCATATAAAGAGAGCTACCTACATGAGAACTCAGTCCAACGTATCCATTCCCAGAGAGTTAGCTACATGGCAGACAAATCCAAATTGTTTATATAGATAGAGCTAGCTACATGGCAGAGTAGTCCAAGATTTTCATATACAGAGTTCTAGCTTCATGGCAGATGAGTCCAACATGTTCATATACTGAGAGCTAGCTACATGGTTGATGAGTCAAACATGTCCATATACTGACAGCTAGCTACATGGAGGAGAAGTC
>NW_006409029.1:45507-46599 GCF_000296735.1 Chrysochloris asiatica | reverse complement strand
ATATGTTCATATACAGAAAGCTACCTACATGGCAGATCAGTCCAACATATCCATGCACAGAGAGCAAACTACGTGGCAGATGGTCCAACATGTCAATATACAGAGAGCTCGCTACATGGCAGAGTTGTGCACCATTTCCATATACAGAGTTCTAGCTACATGGCAGATGAGTCCAACGTGTCCATATACTCACAGCTTCCTACATGGCAGAGTAGTCCAATATGTCCATATACAGAGTAGTAGCTACATGGAAGATGATTGAAACATGTCCACATACTGTGAGTTAGCTACATGACAGATGAGTCCACCATGTGAATATATACAGGACTAGCTACAAGGCAGATGACTGCAACATGATTAAACAAAGGTTTGAGTTCAACATGTCCATATACAGAGAGCTAGCTGCATGGCAGACAAGTCCAATGTGTTCGTATTCAGGAGCTAGCTTCATGGTGGATCAGTCCATCATATCCTTGCACAGAGAGCTGGCTAAATGGCAGACGATTCCAAAATGTCCATATACAGAGAGCTAGCTATATGGCAAAGTAGTGCAACATTTCCATATACAGAGTTCTAGCAACAAGGCAGATGAGTCCAACGTGTCCATCTAATGACAGGGAGCTACATGGCAGAATATTCCAACATATCCATAAACAGACTTCTAGCTACATGGCAGGTGAGTCCAACATGTCTATATACTGAGAGTTAGTTACATGGCAGATATGTCCAATATGTTCATATACAGAGAGCTACTTACATGGCAGATCAGTCCAACATATCCATGCAGAGAGAGCTAGCTATATGGGAGACAAGTCCAAAATGTCCAAATAGAGAGTGCTAGCTACATGGCAAAGTAGTCCAACATTTTCATACACGGAGTTCAAGCTACATGACAGATTCGTCCAACATGTCCATATATTGAGATTTAGCTACATGGCAGAGGAGTCAAACATGTATATATATAGAGGACTAGATACAAGGTATATGATTCCAACATGTTCACACTTAGAGAGCTGGATTCATGGCTTATGAGTCCCTTATGTCCATATACAGAGAACTAGCTACATGGCGGACAAACCCAATATGTTCATA
>NW_006409029.1:43999-45094 GCF_000296735.1 Chrysochloris asiatica | reverse complement strand
ACTAGCTACATGGTACATGAGTCCAACATGTCCATATACTGAGAGTTAGCTACATGGCAGATGAGTCCAACATGTGTATATATAGAGGACTAGCTAAAAGGCAGAGGCATTCAACATGTTCATACAGAGAGAGCTGGCTACATGGCTAATGAGTCCAACTTGTCCATATGCAGAGAACTAACTCATTGCAGACAAGTCCAATACGTTCATATACAGAGAGCTACCTGCATGGCAGATCAGTTCAGCATATTCATGAAGAGAGTGAGCTTTATGGCAAACAGGTAAAAAATGTCCATAAAGAGAGAGCTAGGTACATGTCAGAGTAGTCCAAGATTTTCATATACAGTGTTCTAGCTACGTGGAAGAGATATCCAACATGTCCATATACTGAGAGCAAGCTACATGGCTGATGAATCCAACATGTCCATATACTGAGAGTTAGTTACTTGGCAGAAGAGTCCAACATGTATATTTTTAGAGGATTAGCTACAATGCAGATGAGCCCAACATGTTCAAACAGAGAGAGATGGCTACAAGTCTGATGAGCCCAACATGTCCATATACAGAGAGCTACATACATGGCAGAGAAATCCAATATGTTCATATACAGAAAGCTACCTACATGGCAGATCAATCCAACATATGTATGCACAGAGAGCTAGCTACATGGCACACAAATCCAATATGTCCATATACAGAGAGCTAGCTACATGGCAGGTCAGTCCAACATATCCTTATACTGAGAACTTACTTCATGGCAGAGTAGTCCAACATGTCCATATACATGGAAGATGGGTCCAACATGTGTATCTACAGAGGACTAGCTACAAGGCATATGTGATCAACATGTTCATGCAGAGAGAGCTGGCTCAATGGCTAATGAGTCCAACATGTCCATATACAGAGAGCTAGCTACATGGCAGACAAGGCCATTATGTTCATATACAGAGAGCTAGCTACAAGGAAGACCAGTCCAACATCATGCACACAGAGCGAGCTACGTGACAGAAGAGTCCAAAATGTCCATATCCAGAGATCCAGCTATATGACATAGTAGTGCAACATTTCCATATACAGAGAGCTAGCTACATGGCA
>NW_006409029.1:39118-41328 GCF_000296735.1 Chrysochloris asiatica | reverse complement strand
CAGAGTAGTGCAACATTTCCATATACAGAGTTCTAGCTACATGGCAGATGAGTAAAACGTGTCCAAAAACTGAGAACACACTACATGGTAGATGAGTCCAACATATGTATATATAGAGGACTAACTACAAGGCAGATAAGTCCAACATGTTCATACACAGAGATATGGCTACATGGCTGATGAGTCCACCATGTTCATATATAGAGAATTACCTACATGGCAGATCACACCAACATATCCATTTACAGAGAGCTAGCAACATGACAGAGTAGTCCAAAATGTCCATATTCAGACAGATAGCTACATGGCAGAGTAGTGCAATATTTCCATACATAGAGCTCAAGTTACTTGGCAGATGAGTTCAACATGTCCATATACAGAGTGCTAGCTACGTGGCAGAGTAGTGAAACATTTCAATACACAGGTTCTGCATACATGGCAGATGAGTCCATTATATCTATTTACGGAGAGTTAGTTACATGGAGATGATTCCAACATTTGTATATTGAGAGGGCTAACTACAAGGCAGATGAGTCCAACATGTCCACGTACTGAAAGTTAGCTACGTGGCAGATGAGTTCAGGATGCGTATATTTAGATGGTTAGTTACATGGCAGACAATTCCAATATCTTCATATACAGAGAGCTAACAACATAGCGGATCAGTCCAAGATATCCACGTTCAGAGAGCTTGCTACATGGCAAACAAGCCCAATATGTTCATATACTGAGAACTAGCTACATGGCAGTGCAGTTCAACATATCCATGTACACAAAACTAGCTACATGGCAGTGCAGTTCAACATTTCCATATACAGAGTTCTAGCTACATGTTAGATAAGTCCAACTTGTCCATATACTGAGAGATATCTGTATGGCAGAGTTGTCCAACATATACATATACAGAATAGTAGCTACATGGTAGATGAGTCCAACATGTTCATATACTGAGAGTTAGCTACATGGCAGATGAATCCACCATGTGTATATTTAGAGGGCTAACTACAAGGTAGATGAATCCAACATGTTCATATGGAAAATGTTGGCTACATGTCTGAGGAATCCAACATGTCCTTATACTGAGAGCTAGCTACATGGCAGGTCAGCCCAACATATCTCATGTACAGAGAGCTAGCTTCATGGCAGATGAGTAAAAATATTCATATACAGAGAGCTAGTTACATGGCAGAGTAGTGCAACATTTCCATATAAACAGTTCTTGCTACATGGCAGATGAGCCCAACGTGTCCATATATTGAGAGATAGCAACATGGGAGAATAGTGTAACATTTCCATATACAGAATTCTAGCTATATGGCAGATGAGTCCAAGGCGTCCATATACACAGAGCTAATTACATGGCAGAGTAGTGCAACATGTCCATATACAGATTTCTAGCTACATGGCAGGTGAGTTCAACGTGTGTTTATACTGAGAGCTTGCTATATGGCACATGAGTCCTATATTTGTATACTTAAAGGGCTAGCTACAAGGTAGATGAGTCCAACATGTTCATTAACAGAGAGCTGGCTACATGACAGGTGAATCCATCATGTGTATTTAGAGGGCTAGCTACATAGAAGACAAGTCCAATATCTTCTTATACAGGGAGCTACCTACATAGCAGATCTGTCCAACACAATCACGGCAAAGTAGTGAGACATTTCCATATGGAGAGTTCTACCTACATGGCATATGAGTCCAAGGTGTACATATACAGTGAGCCAGCTACATGGCAGAGTAGTGAAACATTTCCATATACAGAATTCTAGGTACATAGCAGATGAGTCCACAGAGTACATATACTGAAAGGTAGCTAAATGGCAGAGTAGTTGACCATGTCCATATACGGAGTACTAGCTACATGGCAGAGTAATACAACATTTCAATATACAGAGTTCTAGATACATGGCAGATGAGGCCAACGTGTCCATATACAGAGAGCTAGCTACATGGAAGAGTAGTACAACATTTCAATACACAAAATTCTGAATACATGGCAGATGAGTATAACGTGTCCATATACAGAGAGCTAGCGACAAGGGAGAGTAGTGCAGCATTTCCATATACAGAGTTCTAGCTACATGGCAGATGATTTCAACGTGTCCATATACTGAGAGCTAGCTACATGGCAGATGAGTCCAACATATGTATATATAGAGGACTAGCTACAAGGCAGATGTGTACAACATGTTCATACACAGAGACCT
>NW_006409029.1:32678-33360 GCF_000296735.1 Chrysochloris asiatica | reverse complement strand
GAAACATATCTGTATATGGAATACTAGCTACATGGCAGATGTGTCAAAAATATCCATAAACTGAGAGTTAGCTATATGGCAGATAAATCCAACATGTGTATAATTAGAGGGCTAGCTACAAGGCAGATGAGTCCAACATGTTCATACACAGAGAGTTGACTACATGGCTGATGAGTCCAACATGTCCATCTACAGAGAGCTAGCTACATGGCAGAATAGTGCAAGATTTCAATATACAGAGTTTTACCTATGTTGAAGATGTGTCCAACATGTCCATATACTGAGAGCTAGCTACATGGCCGAGTAATCCAACATGTCCATATACTGAGAGTTATCTAAATGGCAGATGAGTCCAACATGTCCATATACAGAGAGCTAAATACATGGCAGAACCGTCCAATATATTCATGTACAGAGAGCTACCTAAATGGCGGATTAGTCCAACATATCCATGTACACAGAGCTAGCTTCATGGCAGAGTGGTGCAACAGTTCTATATACAGAATTCTAGCTACATGGCTGATGAGTCCAACATGTCCATATACTGAGTACTAGCTACATGGCAGACAAGTCCACTATGTTCATATAAGAAAGCTACCTACATGGCAGATCAGTCCTACGTATTCATGCAAAAAAAGCTAACTACCTGACAGATGAGTAGAAAATGTCCATATACAGAGAA
>NW_006409029.1:0-646 GCF_000296735.1 Chrysochloris asiatica | reverse complement strand
ATGTCCATATACTGAAAGCTAGGTACATGGCAGAGTAGTCCAACATGTCCATATACAGATTTTTAGCTACATGTCAGATGGTGTCAACATGTCCATATACTGAGAGTCAGCTACATGGCAGATGAGTTCAATATGTGTATATATAGAGGACAAGATACAAGGCAGATGAGTCCAACTTGTTCATACAGAGGGAGCTGGCTACATGGCTGAGGAGTCCAACATGTGTATATATAGTGGACTAGGTCTAAGGCAGATAAGTCCAACATGTTCATACAGAGAGAGCTGGCTACATGGCTGATGAGTCCAACATGTCCATATACAGAAACCAAGTTACACGGCAAACAAGTCCAATATGTTCATATACAGAGAGCTACCTACATGGCAGACCAGTCCAACATATCCATACACAGAGAGTTTGGTACATGACAGATGAGACCAAAATGTCCATATTCAGAGCGCTGCCTACATGACAGAGTAGTTCAACATTTTCATATACAGAGTTCTAGCAATATAGCAGACGAGTCCACAATGTCCATATACAGAGAGCTAGGTACATGGCAGAGTTGTACAACATTTCCATATACGGAATTCTAACTATGTGGCAGATGAGTCAAACGTGTCCATATACTGAAAGCTAGGTACATAG
>NW_006409028.1:787194-787823 GCF_000296735.1 Chrysochloris asiatica | reverse complement strand
ACTATTTCCTTTGTGTGATTCTTCTTGTTCTGGAATGCCAATAATTCTTAAGTTATTCTTCTTCATGTTTTCCAACATGAATCTTAGACCTTCCTCCGAATTTTTTTACCCTTTTTTTGTGTTTGTTCTTCTATCTTAGTATTATTGAGAGACTTGTCTTCCAGCTCACTGATTCTTCCTTCCATTTCATCTACTCTACTCCTCTGCCCTCTCAGAGTGATTCCCATTTCTGATATTTTGTTATTGATCCTTTGGATCTCTTTCTGTAGGTTTTGGATTGCTACCAATGCTGTATCTATCTTGTTTGATTGTTCCTGTAGTGTCGAGGTTCTATGTCAGGTTCCAGCCTTGACAAGGAAGTGTGGGTGTCACGAAGAAGGGAGATCTGGCAGCGAAAGGGATAGAGAAAGAGAGAGATGAAATATATACAAAAAAGACAGACACACAGATATGATGCAAGCTGGCAGGTAGACAGATCTGCAAACGTATTGCCTAGCATTGCCCAGCATTGCACAACATTGCATGCAGAACTCACTCAGCCTTTTATTCTCTTTTTCTAGGGAGGGATTTATTACAAAGGAAGGATATAATTCACAAAGGGAGGATGTGATTAAGACAGGATACAGAAC
>NW_006409028.1:784887-785889 GCF_000296735.1 Chrysochloris asiatica | reverse complement strand
ACATTAACCCGCAGAGCCACAGCAGGACTGCTCTATTACTCGTGGTAAAAACCAACTCAAGGCGTTTCAGCTTGGGCTGAGCCTTGAAGGTTGGGCAGAGGGCTAGCCTAGGCAGAGGTGGTGGAGGGAGGGGTTAGTGACTGCAAGCAGTTGGTGCCCGTGTCTGATGACATCAAAAAAATGCCTCCCTCTGTCTCCTTGCGCCGTGGGTACCCACCCCGACCTAAATCCATGCCGATAATGCCTCCCATGGCAATGAGCCCCCCCCACCCAAGGACCGTGTTAGTTCCTGTGGCCCCACTGGTTCTCTGGGAGTGCCTGCCCTCTGAACGGGTCAGTCTCGGGAGCGGGAGCCTAGTGCAGGTGAGTGCAGGTGGGCGGAAACTCAAAATGCCCACAACTCCCCAGCAGTTTGGTCCTTCAAAAAAGCAATTTCATCATGTTGAAGGCTAAAGTCTTATGTTTGCCCAAAGGTTGTCTGTCTACCGGGCGGGGGCCTCCCCTGTGCGATACCACCCACCCTTTTTCCGGAGCCTGCGTACCTGTGCTGTCCAGTCAGGGAAGCGCCGGAAGTCTCATGGCTCATATTTCTTGTGAGCAAATACCAAGTAGAGGAATTGCTGGATCATAAGGTATTTCTATTTTTAACCTTCTGAGGAAGCGCCATATTGCTTCCCAGAAAGGTTGGAACATTTTGCAATTCCACCAGCAATGCAGGAGCGTCCCACTTTCTCCACATCCCCATCAGCATTTATTGTTCTGTACTTTTTTTGTCTTTGCTGTTATTTTTGATGTGAGATGATATCTCATTGTTGTTTTGATTTGCCTCTCTCTCTTGGAAACCCTGTAAGCGGCACTATGGGTTGGAACCTACTTAATGACACTTCACAACAACAACCACAACAATGGCTAATAATCATGAACATTTCTTCATGTTTATTGGCTGCCTGGATTTCCTCATTGGTAAGTGTCTGCTCATTTAGTGTGCCCATTTTTTTACAT
>NW_006409028.1:772270-782336 GCF_000296735.1 Chrysochloris asiatica | reverse complement strand
TCTATTCTGGAGAATGTTCCATGTGCACTGGAAAAGAATGTGTATTGTTCAGTTGTTGTGTTGAATACTCTGTACACATCTATGAGGTCCAATGGGCTGATTGTGCTGTTTAGTTCTTCTGTGTCTTTTTCAAGTTTCTTCCTGGTTGTTGTATCCATTTTTGAAAGCAGTGTATTAAAATCACCCACTGTTATTGTAGATTCATGTATTTCTTTCTTCAAATCTTTTAGAGATAGCTTTATATATTTTGGAGCTCTTTCATTTGGAGCAGAAATATTTATTATGGTTATGTCATCTTGTTCAATTTTCTCTTTAATCATGAGATAATGTCCATCTCTATCTTTTATGCTTCTTTTTGTCTTCAAGTATATTTTATCTGAGATTGGTACTACCACTACCATTTGTTTTTTATTGAAATTAGCTTGGTATACTTTTTCCATCCTTTGACTTTTAATCTGATTTTGTCTCTGTGTGTGAGATGTGTCACTTGCAGACCGCATATTGTAGGATCTTATTTTCTGATCCATTCTACCATTCTCTGTCTCAACAGATAAATTTAACCCATTTGCATTCAGTGTAATTATCGATAGGTATAATTTGTTTTGTTTGTTTTTTGTGGTGTTGCTGATTTCTTTGTTCTGTGTGTTTTCCTTTGTTCAGTTCATGCTTTTTGTGTTCTTTCTTGTGAGTTTCCTCATTGTTTTACTGTTTCCATGTTCTTCTTGGAATTCCATTTTCTTGGTATGTTGTGAAGTGCTAATTTTCATTGAGGTTGCCTTATAGTCTATGAATTTTTCTCTCCATTTAGTGCAGTCTGTTTTATCCTGTAGTCGACCTGACCTTCTCACCATCTGGAACTTTATTTCTATGTGTTTAACTTCTTTTACATTGTAATTGTTTTGATTGTAGACTGACCTCCTAGATTCTCTTAGTTTGTTCTTATAGTTTTGTTCTTTTCTAGACTCTTCCATTTGTTTATTGAGTTCTGGGAGCTGCTGCCATGTATGCAATCTGTGGTTGTGGTCTGCTCTTGTTGGTTCTCAGTCCACAGAACTCCCTTTGATATGTTTTATAGCACAGGGTTGACTTTGGCAAAATCCTTTAACTTCTGTTTATCCTGGAATGTTTTGATTACACTGTCATATTTGATTGATAGCTACGCTGGATAAAGGATTCTTGTTTGGCAGTTTTATTCTTTCAGAGTTTTATATATGTCTCCCAATTGCCTTCTTATTTGCATGATTTCTGCTGAGAGAGCCGAGCTTAATCTGACTTGCTTCCCTTTGTATGTAACATTTCTGTTTTCCTTTGCTGCTTTTAGGAGTGTCTCCTTTCTTTGTATTTAGAGAGCTTGATTATGATTTTCTTTTGGGGGTCTATCCTACCTTGGTTTTGTTGAGCTTCTCGAATGTTTATTTTCTCACTCTTCAGGATGTTAGAGAAATTTTCTTCAAGCAGTTCTTCAACTATTTCCTCTGTGGACTTGTGATTCTACTTTTTCTGGAATGCTGATAATTCTTAAGTTATTCCTCTTCTTCATGTTGTCTAACATGAGTGTTAGACCTTCTTCAGACTTTTTTTTATCCTATTTTCTGTTTGCTCTTCTGTTTTAATGGTATTGAGAGATTTGTTCCCAGCTCACTAGTTCTGCCTTCCATCTCTTCTATTCTACTCCTTTGCCTTTTTAGAGTATTTTTTATTTGTGACATTTTATTATTGATCATTTGGACCTCTTTCTGTAGGTTTTCAATTGTTTCCAATGCTGTATCTTTTCTTTTTTAATATTTTTTTGTTACTTATGTGATCATTTATATGGGAGAACATTAGTTTTACATTCATCATATCATATATTGTTTCATTGTAATGGTTACAATCTCATCCATGCATCATCAACCAACCACAGTCTATACCCTGCAAGCCTGTCCCCCTGGTCATCAGCACATAGCTCCTCTCCCTTTCTTGGTCTAATGCCACAGCCATTATATCTCTGCATGTCATCGTCTCTGCTGTATGCTTCTTATTTGATTGTTCCTGTAGCACTTTCCTGACTTCTTCCTTATTTTTATCAACTCCATTGTAAAGTGTTTTGAAACAGTTTATAATCATTTTTCGGAATTCCTTCTCAAGCATTTCCAAGGCCTGCTCTCCTTTCAGAATATAGTCTAGGTCTACCTCTTGGTCATTTGTCTCAAATAGTTTATCTTGTTTCTGGACATGTGCTGATATGGTCATCTTCTTTTGCTTCTTGGACATGTTTAGTGGTTATCTGTGGCCTTAGTACTTAATTGAGTATGTGTTTTGTTATTTTTTATGCTTTCTGATTGCTTTCAGGTAGTTGTGATCAGGATGTGGGCTTCCCTTTTCACTCTTCTTAATACTTAACTCAGAGTAACTTTCACAGGTATTGTCTGTTTCTCTGGTATATGGCAGTTGGTACTGGTTCTTGCTTGCATTTTGGTGTTTTGAAGAGTGTGATTGTAGCTTGACTATATGGCAGCAGTTTCTGTTTCTTCTTGGATAATACAGGGAGAGAATGAGTCCCCCAAAAGTAGAAGGTGGAGCATAAGACATCAAAACAGCACCAGCAAAAAAAAAAAAAAGAAAAGAAAAGAAAAAGAAAAAGAAAAAAGGAAATGCCAACAACAACAACAACAACAACAAAAACTAGACTGAATACTGTAGTCTATAATTGCAGAAAAGCGAGAGGAGGAAGAGAAGGAAAAGAAATAAAATCTGCAGCTTAATATGAGTATTACTTTAATGTCCTCTCTTTAGCTTCTTTCCTTCAAAGCTTCCTGAGAGATTTCAAGATGCCACTGTTTGTTGTTATGCTGTACCTTAGGATTTAATTTAATTTTTGACATATTTTGTTTTTAAACTCTTCTTCCCTCTTTTCACCACTGTCCTGCCCTTTCCTGTATTTAAAAAAAAAAAAAAAAAAACTACACAAAAAACAATTCAGGGCCAGCTCTTGGGCTGAGAGTATCTGTGTGCATGCGTGGCAGAAGAACCCTCTAGTGGTGAGGATGGGTGGTGTCCACTCGCTCAGGCACCCCTCTTGTCATGAGAATGGAGGTGCACAAACAGTGTGTAGGGTGGGGGGACAATGAACAGATACCAAATAAAAAGAAAATATGAACAAAGTAAAACTGACAAAGTGTATTGTCCACCTTTGCTGCGAGTTTCCCAAGGCATTTTTTTCCGTGTTTGCCCCCCCCCCCCCCCACTTGGTCTTGCCATTTGGTCTCACCCAAGTTGTAGGCTCTGGGCCACTGAGCCCAGAAGATTCAAAAGTACATGATTTCTTAGTTCTGCTTCAAGTTCCACTGGCTATAAACCTTCAAAGTTTTAAAATATTCATACCTTTGTGGTTCTGAGTTTTGGAGTGCTGCCCTTGATCTGTTCTGCCTGGTATTCTGTGGTATTTCTGAGGGCAAACCTCACTGCACCTCCACCCTACTCACCATCAAGCCCTGCCTCAGCTTCCAATAATTCTTAAATGATTCCTTTTCATGTTGTCCAACATATCTTAGACCTTCTTCAGATATTTTTATCCTTTTTTCTGTTTTCTCTTCTATCTTAGTGGTATTGAGAGATTTGTCTTCCAGATCACTAATTCTGCCTTCCATTTCTTTTATATCACTGCTTTGCCCTTTCAGTGTATTGTTTATTTCTGATATTCTATTATTGATCATGTTGTAGGTTTTGAATTATTTCCAATGCTGTATGTATCTTATTTGATTGTTTCTGTCGTGCTTCCCTGACTTGTTCCTTATTTTTATCAACTCTCTTGTAGAGTGTTTTGGAACATTTTATCATCATTTTTCTGAATTCCTTCTCAGATATTACCAAGACCTGACCTCCTTCCAGAATGTAGTCCACATCTACCTCTAGGTCATTTGTCTCAGACATTTTATCTTGTTTCTGGACATATACTGATATGGTCATCTTCTTTTGCTGCTTGGACATGTTTAGTGTTTATCTGTGGCCTTAATAGTTAATTGAGTATGTGTTTTGTTATTTTTTATGCTTTCTGATTGCTTCCAGGTAGATGTGATCAGATTGTGGGCTTCCCTTTTCACTCTTCTTAATATTTAACTCAGAGTAACTTTCACAGGTGTTGTTTGTTTCCCTGGTGTATGGCAGATGGCATTGATTCTTGCCCAGATTTTGTGTTTTATAGAGTGTGATTATAACTTGACTATATGGCAGCAGTTGCTGTCTCTTCTTGGGTTATATAGGGAAAGGAAGAGTCCCCCAAAAGTATAAGGTGGAACATAAAACAGCAATCAGAAGAAAAAACCAAATCAAACAAAAAGCCACCAAAATAACAACAACAACAACAAAAACTAGACTGGATACTGTAGTATATAATCACAGAAAAGGGAGAGGAGGGGGAGAAGGGAAAAAAAAAAGTCTGCAGCCTAATATGAGTATGACTTTCATGTCCTCTTTCAGCTTCTTGCTTCAATGCTGTCTGATAGATTTCAAGATGCCACTGTTGGTTGTTATGCTATACCTCAGGATTTAATTTAATTTTCGGTCTGTTTTGTTTTTAAACTCTCTTTCCCTCTCCAAACCCCTTGTTCTAGTTTTTCCATGTTTTTTTTAAAAACAAACAAACAGTTGAATGCAGGTTCTTAGGCTGAGAGTATCTGTGTGCATGCATGGCAGAAGAACCCACCATTGGTGAGGGTGGAGGTGTTAAGTCACACAGGCACCCACCTCTAGTCATCAGAATGGAAATGCACAAACAGTGGGGGACCAATGAACAGATATCCCCTAAAAAAAAAATCAGAACAAATCAAAACCAACAAAGTATATTGGTTACCTTTGCTCCAAGGTTCCCGTGGCCTTTTTCCATGGTGTGTTTGCTCCCCTGCTTGGTATTGTCATTTGGTCTCACCCAAGTTGTTGGCTCCAGGCTGGTGATCCTGGCAGATTCAAAAGTATGCTATTTCTTCCTTCTGCTTCGAGTTCCAGTAGCTATAAGTCTTCATACTTTTTAAATATTCATACCTATGTGGTTCCGAGTTTTGGAGCTCTGTCTTGAATTTGCTTTGCCTGATATTGTGTGGTGTTGCTGATGGTGAACCTCGCTGCACCTCTACCCTAGCCACCATCAAGCCCCACCTCCTCTCTATTAATTCTTAAATAAAAGTAAACTTTAGACAAAGATAAATATAGATCACCAAGTGAGAGCTATCATAGACACCATGATGAGTTTCCAAAGTTCTATCTCCATGTGGTGAACTTTTATAGGGCACAGAGAACAAAGGAATCTCCCATAACCACACCTTTTGCCAGCAGGCATGTATCACCTATATTCACCCGGCTTGCAGAAAGCAGGTAAGGGACTATTACAGGTATGAAAGCATATAGTCTAAGGCTCTTGGGGTATGACATAACTATTGGGCAACCATTAAGTGTTGTGTTCAGGAATGTTCCTGCAAGGGAAGTGGCCCCAAACCCACTTTAAAATATACTCTGTTTCTAACTGTGATAGGTCAGTTTTCAGAGGTGCATAAGGTACTCAAAAAGATTTGTTGTTTATACACTTAAACCCAGGCAAGAGATAGAACCAAGCCTTGCTAAACTGGAGTAATTCACAGGCAGAAAGCCTCCAGGTTTCATGCACTGCAGCAAGCATTGCTTCCTCTGGATCAGAGATTGCTGGTGATCACATCATTGATCAGAACCTGAACTTTGCTGGGAACACAGATGGCAGCTTATAGCAAGCTCTTTTAAATGAATGCTCAGCATTCATTTATTTGATTAGAGTCAATTATAATTCAGATTAAATTATATTTCAGATTATAAATTATAATTAAGATTAAAATGGCTTTTAGGCACTAATTTATTTTTAATACTCAAAGTATAAAATAACTAGAGTAGAAATACTAACAATACCAGGTGAAGGACCTTGCTTGTGATCAACAGAATGACGTTGCAACTACCCCCAATTGTCACTGAATGGGGTCCTGCTTTAGCTTCCGGTCTCCTGGGAAGCTTGGGTCTTTGTTACACTTGGAGACCTCCCCTCCCCCCGGTAATTCCAGGTTTCAGGAAAATCTTCATACCCCTGCCTAAATCTCTATACCCTTGCCCAAATCTCCATACCCCCACCCATTGTAAACTTGCCAGAACTGTACCCAGACTACACTGCCTTAAATACCCCAGTCTGTAAAAGAACAGATGAGCTCTTGGTCTCCTTTGGTGACTTAAGAGTATCCCCTCCCAGGTTTACTCTCAATAAACCTGCCTGCTGTTGAAGCCAAGACTCTCTCTTTTGTCTCTTTCTTTCTTTTCCTTACACTAGGCCAATGGTCTAAAATAACTGTAAAGCTAAAATTTGAAAGACACTCTAATGATAATAAGTGCTATGTGGCTATGTCTATAACAGAGTACTAGTAACAGTTATGTTTTGTAAACCACAGATTGTATGTGACCTTTAACACAACATATATAAAACATGAATCTATTGTCTTGGAGACAGCAAGAAAATGTCGTCATTTTTGCACTGTTAAAGCATAGTTTGAAATTTAGCCCTTTTTCAGTCATGGTTATTATAATATTGTTAGGTTTATCAGTAAAAGTTTTAACCTGAGTCATAAGTCTGAACTCATTAGTTGAGGCAAGTTAGGAGAAAAACGTTTTCTTATGTCTTGAAAAATAAAACCTTAAAAACAATCATAACATTTTCTTGAGGAAAATGTTTTGTTTGTTTCAGCTGTAATTCATGAACTCTGTCACCTTCCAGAGTTCTGGAAATTTTTATTTAGTTTGTTAGACTCCAATTCAAAATATTAATCATATTAATATTTATTAATCATAAGTCCGTTATAGTTCATTTTTCTGGTGGAAATTTTCAACCATTTCCACATGACAGCAGGACGTCAGTAGAGCAAAAATTTATCTGTAGATGTTAACATTTAATATTGAGACTGAAGGATAAGCACTGGGCAGCAAGATCAGCTTGAACTGCAAGGTTGGCAGTTCAAACCCACCAGCCACTCCTTGGAAAAACCTATAAAGGGTTGCTATAATTTGGAGCTGACTCAATGGCACTAGACAACAATGACTATGATTAATTAGTAGCAACATTTTTTTAAAGTACAAGATTTGATGGGAGTTATAGACTAATGCAAAGTCAAATACAGCTAATTAAAATTTTGAAGGAACGTTAATTAAAAATAGTTTAAAATGCTATGATTAACCTTTTTAGAAAGTTTTAGATATTTGAATTAAATTTGTAGATCAGTAGCTTGATTTCAAAGAAATAGTTATGATTAAGTTGGCAGTTAAGAAATTAAAGTTAATTCCAATGATTAATGGATGTTTGCAGTTGATTTTCCCATTTTTGAGTTGTGCCTCTTCATCAAATGAAAGCCCCCCAAATCTTTACTCCATTGTACCATCATGGTCAATTCTATTTTATGGAGGCAGCTCTTTCCCAGTCATAATTTGAGTGCCTTCCAACCTGAAGGGCTCATCTTCTGGCACTATAATTGACAATATTTCAGTACTATTAATCATGTTTCAGTATTTAACATTCTGATGCTATCTGACAGTGTTCCACTGCTATTCTTAAGTTTTTCAGTGGCCTTAACAACAACAACAACAAACAATTGGAAGTAATCCATCTCTCCTTCCTAGTAATTTGTTTTCTGGAAGCTCAGCTGAATTCTGTCCACCATGGGTGACCCTGCTGGTGTTTAAAATACAGGAGGCAAAGCTTCCAGCATCAGGACACATAAGCCATTGACAGAGGAATGGGTTGGGTTTTTTTTTTTTTTTTTCCTTTTTTTTTCCTGTAGAGCACTCTTTAAATGAATTGTATATTTAAAAGTTAACAGAGAGCAGAGAAATTGCAAATGAATCCCATATAAATTTCATTGGAAAGGAAAACCAAGACCAATGTCTCCCCTTATAATAGTCTATCTTTCAACAATATGACATTCTCAAAACATTACAACATAAATGAAAGCAACACACATAAAAACATGCAAAAGTTGTTTTTGCTAGGTGCCTTGGAGTCAGTTCGGACTTATAACAATCCTATGCACAACAGAATAAAACTGTGTGATCCTGCTTCATATTCTCAATTATTGCTACCTTTGAACCCATTGCTGCTGTCATTGTGTAAGTCCATCTCGTTGGGGATCTTCCTCTTTTTTTGAAGTATAATGTCCTTCTCTAGAGATATATTCTCCTAAAAACATGTCCCAAGTATGAGAGACGAACTCTTGCCATCCCAGATCTGGAGTAGGATTCCGGCATGCAGCACATATTTCTTTGTTCTTCTGGAGTCCATGCTACTTTTTTTTTTTTTTTTTTTAATGCTTTTATTGTGAATTGAGTAATAGTTTACATGGGAGAACATTAGTTCTGCACTCATCATATCGTATTTCATTTCATTGCAATGATTAAAATCCCTCCATGCATCATCATTCAACAGTATTTGCTTCTATTCCCTCTGGGTTTTTTTTTTTTTTTTATGTACACAAAAACACTCAAGAATATATAATAATTTAAACAACCCAAGTGACCATTCTACAAGCATGGCTCCTGGCCTCCAGCACACAGTCTTTCTCTTTCCATGAGTCTAGAGTCCTCAGCTGCTCTATGTCTCCATGTCCTCATCTCTTCCTCCATCTCTGGTGTAGCTGCTTCTCTGGATAGGGTCCCACATTCCGCTCATATTTTTCTCTATTGATGGCCCTCTGTTCCTGGAATGTAAGATTAACTACTCCCCTCTTTATATTACAAAACTTCTACCTTCACAGTTGTGACAATCACAATTAGTCATGATAACAATTAACTCACTATTGAATCATAAGAATCGTACCCCTATCTCCTTTCACCAGACTCCTCTAGACAAGATTCAAACTATTCAGTGGGGACGCCTGCACACTCGAAAACTCTTCACACTCTAAACTAAAATCCTTCTTGTAAACTTGTAAATCAGCCACATCATGCCTTTATAGCCTCTGCCATTTTAGATAGCCAATGTCTAAGTTGCCTGTCCCTATCAATCCTGTGTACAGAGAGGATAGGTTTGATCCTTGATGTGAAGAATCCTTCCCTCTCGGTTGGTATTTAGAGCTACTACATCCATAAGTATAGGTCAAGTTCATCAAATTGTAGCTATTTACACTTTTTTTCCATTATCAAATGTCTGTATCTTCCTCTAGTTGAATTCTGATTATCAAACCATTGAAGCTAGGTCAAATAGTTACTATCTGCAAGTTTGGTTGTTCTTTTTTTTTTTTAAGTTTTTATCAGGAATTATGTGGGTTACATGGGAGAACATCAGTTTTACATTCATCCTATCGTATTTTGTTTCATTGCAATGAATACAATCCCCTACATGCATCACCAAACAACCAAAGGGTATACCCCCACAGTCCTGCACCCTGACTGTCAGCACACAATCCCTCTCTCTCCCTGAACCCAGTGTCTCCAGCCACTCCATCTGCCATGTCATCATCCCTATCTTCATTTCTGGCATCACTGATTCTCTGGGTAGGGTCCTGCACTCCTTCCTTCTCATTTTGATGGTCCAGGGACCTCTGCTCCTGGACTGCAAAATCAATCACTCCCCTCCTTTTATTACAAAACATCAAAAAATCTGCCTTTACATTTCTGACCATCACAGTCAGTCCTGATGGCAATTATTCACTATTTTACCACAAGATTCTTATTCCCATCTCCTTGCATTAGTCCCCTCCCATCAGATTGGAAACCATTCAGTGGAGATTCTACCTTCCCCAGCCTATCTAGAACTAGGCCCTCTCTTGAAAGCTTGTTGTTGTTGTTGTTGTTAGGTGCCATCAAGTTGGCACCGACTCATAGCGATCCTATGCACAGCAGAATGAAACAATGTCTGATCCTGGGCCAATCTCACTACTGTTGCCACACTTGAGTCCATAGATGCTGCCACCTGGCCAATCCATCTCATTGGGGGTCTTCCTCTTTTTCTCCGACCCTTCATCTTACCAAGCATGATATCCTTCTCCAGCGACTATTCCCTCCTGAAAATATGTCCAAAATATAAGAGACAAAG
>NW_006409028.1:769183-771005 GCF_000296735.1 Chrysochloris asiatica | reverse complement strand
CTCTTGAAATGGTTGAACATTAACCATCTCCTTTTGGTACAGTGACTCTGTGTATTCCTTCCATCTTCTCTTGATGCTTTCTGCATCATTCAATAATTTGTCCAGAGAATCTTTCAATAACGAAAGTCGAGGCTTGAATTTTTTCTTCAGTTCCTCCAGCTTGAGAAATGCTGAGCGTGTTCTTCCCTTTTGGATTTCTGATTCCAAACTGTACACATTTTATTATAATATTTGGCTTTATCTTCTCGAGCTGATCTTTGAAATTTTCTGTTCAGCTTGTAAGCCAGTCAATTCTTCCCTTTATAGCCAATGTCTAAATTTCCCATCCCTGTCAACCCTGTGTACCGAGGGGATGGGAGTGATCCTCGCTGTAGGGATTTGTTCCCTTTTTTGAGCTACTACAACCATAAGTATAGGTAAAGTTCATCAAATTGTAGTGGGCTACTCTGTTTTTTCCCCCTCCTTGTTTTTTCTTCTAGTCAAGTTCTGATCATCCAGCCATTGAAGTCAGGTCAAGTGAGTACTATCTGCAAGTATGAGTGTTCTTGTGCATCTCCCCTCACTTCATATCAGCTGAACTCTTCATTCTCTGCTCTAGTCCTCTGTGGCCATGTCACTGCCTCTGGCCCAAGAGCTCATTGGTCTTGACATACTGATGGCCAACTAGGTCTCCACCTGGGTTCACAAGAGTCTCTTGAATGTGGTTGGACTTACCTCCCAACATCATTGCTGTTTTTTCCCCACTTCCCCTTATCAATGATCAACATGTTCACCAGCCAGACCATATATCATATATCTGCTCATGTATTCCATTTGAGTCTAAGTCTTGGAAGGGAGTTTGCTCTGAGGGTACCCAACCACTTGCCTTGATGGCTCCCAGGTGAACAGTTTGCTTGTTCTTCTAGTAAGCAATCAGACTGCCATTATTGTTTTTGATATTTCTTGCTGGTCTTTCTTTCATGAAGTATCGTCTGTTCTTCTAGCCACTCCAGGCTGGTCTACTTGTCCTTTCAAGTGGAAATTTCCCACCTCAGAAGATTCTGAATGGGGCTCAGGATTCCACCTATGGTCTTATGCAATGCAAAGACTCCACAGGAAGCCTCTTTTATTGGGCAACTTTTAGCCCCCTTTAAGTTATTCCAATCAATTATAGGCTGAAGATGGACTTACAAGCTTTCTATTGTGATGTTTCTGGCTATTTCTTTCCCTCCCTCTCAAGTGTCTATTTTACAGTAGTAGGCAAGAGAAATCAAGATTCAAAAGATAGCCAAGAATCTTAACATTGTTCCCCTCTTTTACCCATTCAAACCATGCCCCAATCCCTGTATCCTGGAGCCCGGTTGTTCCAAGGTTGTTCATACATCATCATTTATCTCTGTCCCACTTAGCCCATGCAATCCTGCCTAACTGTTTCCCCATTCACCTTGTTTTTCCAATCCCCTTCCCCTTCTTGTGTATTGCACCCCCAACTTCGCAGCACCCACTATCCTTTGTCTATTCCATACCTGGTGCTCTATCTTCCCTTACCTCCCTCCCTTTCCCTTATCCCATATATCTTGGTGATCAGCAAATCTATGTATAATTTTTCTCCCTTTTAGGGTGGGTTCTTTTCCTTACTCTTTTACAATAAAGGTCCTATGCATTGTTTCTCATTTTGTGACTGACTAATGTCACTCAGCATAATGTCCTCAAAGTTAATCCATGTTATGTGGTGGCTTGCAGTTTCTTTTTGTTCTTCAAGGTAGCATATTATTCCATTGTGTGTATGTACCACAGTTTGTTTATCCATTCTTCAATAGATGAGCACTTAGGCTGTCTCCAT
>NW_006409028.1:753609-765119 GCF_000296735.1 Chrysochloris asiatica | reverse complement strand
TTTTTTTTTTTTAGGGTTTTATGTATAGCTCCCAATTGCCTTCTTGCCTGTATGGTTTCTGATGAGAAGTCAGAACTTAATCTGATTTGCTTGTCTTTGTAGGTAACACTTCTTTTTTCCCTGGCTACTTTTAGGATTCTTTCCTTGTCATTGATTTTGGAAAGCTTGATTATGATATGTCTTGGTGATTTTCTTTTTGGCCTAACCTTCTTGGAGTTCATTCAGCTTCTTGAATGTTTATCATCTTATCCTTCAAGATGTTAGGAAAATTTTCTTCCAGTAGTTTTTCAACTATCTCCTCTGTGGACTTCTGTGCTTCTTCCTGTTCTGGGTTGCCAATAATTCTTAAGTTATTCCTCTTCATGTTATCCTGCATAAATCTTAGGCTCTCTTCCGATTTTTTTTTATCCTTCTCTTTGCTTGCTCTTTTAACTTAGCAGTATTAAGAAATTTGTCTTCTAGCTTGCTGGTTCTGGCTTCCATCTCTTCAATTCTACTCTTTTGCCCTTTCAATGTATTGTCTATTTCTGATATTTTGTTACTAATTCTCTGGACCTCTTTTGCAGGTTTTGAATTGTTTCAATGCTGTATCTACCTTGTTTGATTGCTCCTGTAACACTTTCCTGACTTATTCCTTATCTCCCTCCACCCCTTTACAAAGCATTTGAATTTGTTTCCATACCATTCTTCTGAATCAGGCAAATCCAAAGCCTGCTCTTCCTCTTCTGGAAATCCTTTGTCTGTCTCCAGCTCATTTGTCTCAGTTACTCTTTTCTGCCTTTGGACGTGTTTTGAGATCTTTTGTTGTGTTTTTTTTTTTTTTTTTTTGTCATTTTCAGTAGTAGGTGGGTTTTTAATGCTTAAATCGATGTTTGTTACTGTGTTGTTAAGCTTACTGAGTGTATCCTGGTGGATATGATCAGGAGATTGGCTTCCCTTTTCACATATAATGCATAGTATCTGTTATTCACTCTTGTCTCAGTGGTGGAATATTATGGGGTATGCTTGTAGCTTGTCTATATGGCCATGATTGCTGTCTCTTCTTGAATAATTTAGGGAGATAAGCTCCCACCTCCAGGATAAAAGTGTGATCTAAAGGACCAAAACCAGAAGCAATACAAAGCAGAGACAAAAACCACCACTCTAAAACAAAAATAAAACTGTAGCCGACTGGTCAGTCACCTTTGCTATGCAGTCACTGTGTATGCACCATAGAAACCTCTAGCTGTGGGTAGGGTGAGCAAGTGGACACCACTACAGATGTGTGCAGATAGATATTGAAAAGTTAATGGGAGAAATATTGTCTACTATTTTTGTCTCTGAAGGTCAGTTAGGTACCTGTGTGTGCACAGCGTAATTTTCTTAATAGTTGGATCGTTTTATGTTGGGGATTTACAGATTGATCATATGGTTTCTCTGTCAGGCCAGGCCTACTTTCTTCTTGCTGGTAGGCAGAAGTAAAGGGTCCCACACTAGTTAACTTTAATGCTTGGACCCAGAGTCAGATATCATAAGCAGCCACCAAAGAATCTGCCTGTGGGACCACTGGGGCTCTTCCTCTATGTGTCATGGGAAAACTGTGGGGTCAATGCTGGACCCTTTTGGTGAAGTATACCAAGGAGCACAGGGAAGATGAGGAAAAAATGTATAGAATGCCCCCACATCTTCTTTTGCAAATGTCACTGCGCCAAGTTTTAGCACCGGTTCAGTGTGCTGGTCTGGCAGTGGCTCCGTCCTCTGAACTCAGCCTGGGCAGGTTGGCTGCAGAGGAAGTCCCCTGTCTCAATTCCTAAATCACAATATTTTCCTTTATATGATTTAAAAAATCACCTACCGTGATTTTTCACCCAGTGGGTGATTTTTCCACCGGTGGGTGCAGGAAACTGATGCCCTGCACCTTATGCTTGATCCAGAACTCTCATGCTGTTCCATGAAAGCAGCGTCTCTGGGTTTTCAGCCCGTCCGCCATGGAGCCTGTCCTGCCTGACTCTGCTTCTGCTGCCTCCAAGTTTGGGTGTTCTTGTGCATCTCCTTTCATTTCATATCAGCTGGATATTTCACTCTCAATTTTAGCACTCTGTGGCTAGGTAACTGTCCATGTGCTTAGGAGTCCCCAGATCTCACCACATTTTTGACCAACCAGCCCTTTATCATCTTTCGGTCATCTCCAGGTCTATGGGAGTTTATGGAATGTGATCAAATTCAGCCCATAACTTCATTGCTGCCTTCCCCCACTTCCAATTGCCTGTAGACCAGCATGGTTCCCAGAAAACTTATTGCCTGCTCATGTGTTTCCTTTGAGTTTCAGCATTGGAGGGGAGATTGACTTGATTGGTTGCTTGCTTTAATGGCTTCCTGGCAAGCAACTTGCTTGTTCTAGTAGTAGCCATTCAGACTGTCATTTTTGCTTTTGATTTTTCCTTCTGGTCTTTCTTTCAAGAAGTATCTTCTGTTCTCTAGCCATTCCAGGTTGGTCTGCATGTCTTTTCAAGTAGAAATATCCCACTTCAGATGGTTCTGGATGGGGCTCAGGATTAAATCTATGGTACTTTTGATATTCTTCTGCAACACCATAATTCAAATGCATTGATTATTCTATGGTCTTCCTTATTCATCGTTAATTTTTTGTCTGAATAAATTAAGAATATCATGACTTGGGTTAAGCTCACCTTCATACTCAAATTGAGATATTTGCACTTGAACATTTTAAAGACATCTTCTGCAATAGATTTTTCTGAAGCAGTAAGTCTTTTGATTTCTTGACTTCTGCTTCCATGAATACTGATTCTCTATCCAAGTAAAATGAAGTATTTCACAACTTCAATCTTTTCTCTGTTTAACATGGTGTTATTTATTGGTCCATTGATGAGGATTTGTGTCTTCTTTATATTGAGGTACAATCCATGCAAAAGGTTGTATTCTTTGATATTCATTAATAATTATTTGAAGTCTTCTGTGCTTCTAGAAAGCAGGGCTGTATCATCTGTGTATCCTAAGTTGTTAATGAGTCTTCTTCCAAATCTCATACCACATTCTTATTCAAATAATCCATTTTCTCAGATTATCTGCTCAGCATAGATTTAAATAAGTATGAGGAAAATATACAACCCTGGGGCACACCTAGCTAGATTTTGAACCATTCACTATCGCCTTGTTCTATTCTAATAACAACTTCATGATCTATGCAAAGGTCTCTCATGAGCACAACTAAGTGTTCTGGAATAGGCATTCTTTATTATATTATCCATAATTTGTCATGACCTATACAGTCAAAAGCCTTTTCATAGTCAATAAAGCACAAGTAAATATCTTGCTTATATTTCATTTTCTGCCAATATTCATCTGAGGTCAGTAATGATATCCCTTTGCTGGCAATTCTCTATCAATATACTGGCACAATTGTTTTTGAATTACCCTCAGCAAAATATTACTTGCATGTGATATTAATGATGTTGTTCGATGATTTCCATATTATGTTGGGTACCCATTCTTTGGAATGGGCACAGATACGTATCTCTTCCAATCGATTGGCCAGGAAGTTGTCTTTCAAATTTCTTGGCATAGATATGTGCGTGTCTCTAGTGCTCATTCAATTTGTGAAAGATTTCAATTTGTAGGGCCTGGTTTTCCACAAATGCCTTTAGTGCAGCTTGGACTTCTTCCTTCAATATCATAGGCTCTTGATCATATGCTACCTCTTGAAATGGTTGAATGTTGAACATTTCTTATGAGTGCTGAAACTCTATGTATTCCTTCCATCGTCTTCTTCTTTTTTTTTTTTTCCCAAAGCAAACTGTATCCAGATTTATTAAAGATATCTTTCATAAACAATTATGGTATTCAGACAAGTGTGGAAAAATAAAATTGTTTTGGCAGTATATAAAATGGGCTGACAATTATTAATAATATATAGCAACTTTCAAACTCCCTTCTTTGGTAGACTACCCAAATTAGAAAACCACTGTAAACCCCAGTGAAGTCTTCATCTGATGCTCTGAACAGCAAAAGTTTAGAGTGAGGGTTGATATTTCACATTTAGCATGTTGTTTAACAACTTTTCATGAGCCAACCCTGACTTTCAGAAAATGAAATTAAAATGGCAGAATTACCAATCTGAAGACCCACAATCTAAACAAAGGAACTTCTTCTCTTTTAAGAAGTGCCACTAAGACGGCACCCCTGGAATGCCCAGGTTGCCTGACACAAAAATATCCAGTTTCCTGAGGTCAGGTCCCAGCAGGTCTCTGGGTTTATGGGAATCAAGTCTATGCTGAAGTCAGAGAGGGAGAAGACGATATGAAGATGTGAAAACAAGTTGTACCTTTTCCACACCACATGGCATTTGTGCCAGGGTGTGACTATTGCAAGTTAATGTTAGGAAATCCCTCCTCCTGGAAACCAAGATGGAGTCTCTCACAAATAGATGGGAGAGATGTTTACTTTCACATCAGTCCAGCTTTGGAAACACTGTTGTAGTGACATTAGTGACATTAGCCCCTTCTCCCTCCCCTCTTCCCCCACAAAATGAAGTATTTTGTGTTTAAATATTTATTTATTTAAAAATAAATGAAAACAAAAGTCTATATTTTAATAAAACTTGATTAAAATAGTATTTCAACTGTACAGTCACAAAAAGGCCCCAATCTCTTCAGCTTTCTCTATCTGGTCTATTTTGGCATCTCCGTTTTCTGTAGGTTATTCCCATACTGGTAGCATAGTGGTTATGAATTGGGCTGCGAACCTTAAGGTTAGCAGTTCGAAACTACCAGCTGCTCTGTGGGAGAAAGATGAGGGTTTCTACTCCCATAAACATTTACACCCTCAGAAACCCTTTACAGGGTCGCTATGGGTCGGAACTGACTCGACGGCACTTAACAACAACAACAACAACATTCCCATACTGGCCAGCATCATCTTTCCCCTTTCTCCCATTGGGTACCTTCTCTCCCTTCTTTGCAGGGGACTTTTTAGGCTTAGGCTCTGGCTTTGGAGGAGCAAGTATAGCAGGTAACCGTGCAGATCTCTTCTGAGAGTCATCTGTCACTTTGGCTTTATCTCCCTTAGCATTCCCTCAGCCTTTCTCTTGAGCATGGTGGTTTTAGTGGTGGGCATAGATGGATGTGGCAACTAGTGGGTTTTGGTCAATCTGGTGGTCGTTCTTGCCTTTTCTTCACACTATTCCATTCCATTTTCTTTTGATGTTTTCCACATTATTCATTTTGCCAATGGAGTTCTTCAATATTGTAAGTGGAGGCTTGGATTTTCCTTTAGTTCTTTCAACTTGAGAAATGCTGAGCATGTTGTTCCCTTTTGGTTTTCTAACTCCAGGTCTTTGCACATTTCATTATAATATTGACTTGTCTTCTGGAGCTATTCTTGGAGCCTTTTGTCTCCTCATTTCTCTCATTCGTTTAGCATTCCTATACTGGAGAGCAAGTTTCAAAGTCTCTTCTGAAATCCATTTTGGTCTTTTGTTTCTTTCTGTCTTTTTAATTACCTTTCTCTTTCTTCCTGTATGATAGTCTTAATGTTATTCCACAAATCTTCTGGATTTTGATCATTAGTGTCTAATGCAACAATTCTGTTCTTGATATGATCTCTAAATTCAGGTGAGATATGTTTAAAGTCATATTTTGGCTTTCATAGACTTGTTTTAATTTTTTTTGGTTTCAGGTTGAACTTGCATATATACAATTGGAGGTCTGTTCCACAGTCATTGCCTGACCTTGTTTTAGCTGATGATGTTGCACTTTTCCTCACTGCATATGTCTTTTTCTACACACGTAGTAAATTTGATTCTTGTGTTTCCATCTGGAAAGGTCCATGTGTATATATTATATATTGCTGAAAAAAGGTATTTGTAATGAATATGTTTTGGGCTTATAAAATTCTGTCATGTGATCTCCAACATCATTTCTATCACCAAGACTATATTTTCCAACCACTGATTATTCCTGTTTCCAGCCTTTACATTTGAATCACTAGTAATTATCACTGCATCTTGGTTGCATGTTTGATCAATTTCAGACTGAAGAAGTTAGTAGAATTCTTCAATTGCATCATCACTGGCTTTAATATTGGTGCATAATTTAAATAAATGTCGTATTAACTGGTCTTGCTTATTGTTGTTTTTACATGTGGTTGAGTCAGTTCTGACTAATAGTGATCCTGCATAGAATTTCTGAGAAGCAGCTGATAAGTTTGAACAACTAAATCTGTGGTTATCAGTCCATTGGTTATCATACAGCACCACACCAAAACTCCAATTTTTCTTGTAGGTGACCCTGCATAGGGTTTCTGAGACTGTATATCTTTACAGGAACATGAATTCTCACCTTTCTCCCACAGAATGGCTGGTAGTTTTGAATTGCTGACCTTGAGGTTAGATTTATCCTACCACAGATTGCATTGTACTTCATGATATATCTTGAAAAAATAATTTAAAAAAAAATGAATTCAATGACTTCCTCTTCAGTCTGATTCAAATGCCAGTACCAGTTCATTTTAGCTCACTAATGTTCTGGTAGGAGCTCTAGTAGCGTAGTGGTTATGAATCGGACTGCGAACCTTAAGGTCAGTGGTTCAAAACTACCAGCCGCTCCGCGGGAGAAAGATTTACACCCTCGGAAACCCTGTACAGGGTCGCTATGGGTCAGAACCGACATGATGGCACTTAACAACAACAACAATGTTCTGGTAGTGTAGTAGTTATAAGTTGGCTTCTAACCTCAAGGTCAACAGCTCAAAACTACCAGCCATTCCGTGGGACAAAGGTGAGAATTTCTGTTCCTGTAACGATTTACAGTCTTGGAAACCCTATACAAGGTCGTTATGAGTTGGACTCATCTCCATGGTACATAATCACCATCACAACTACCACCAATTCCTAGTCAGTTTGAACTACAAGGTCAGGTTGAATCACATGGCAAACTTGGTGGTTTAAGCTCACAAGAAGCTCCTTGAAAACACTGTACAGAGTTGCTATGAGTCAGAATTGACTCAAAGGGACTTAACAACAACAATAATGCCTGCATATAGATTTCATTTTTGACGACTTCCAGTTTTCCTAAATCCATATTTTGTACATCCCATCATCTCCATTTGCATCATTATGGATAAGTACTTTGAGGAGGTCACTCTTCCCCAATTGTATTTTGAGTGCCTTCCTACTTGAGGGACTCATCTTCCAGCACTATATCTGACAATGTTTTGCTACTATTCTTCATGTTTTCATCTTCCGATAGTATTTCTGACAACATTCTGCTGCTATTCACAAGAATTTCAGTGGCTGAGTCCTGGTGTGGTGCTGCAGAATAATGTGTTAGACCACAAGGTCAGTTTGAGCTGCAGGGTCGGCATTTCAAATCTACCAGGCACTCTTTGGAAGCTCGATACAGAGTCACTATGAGTCAGAACTGGCTCAACAGCAATTAACAACAACAACAACAAACAAATATTGAGAAGTAGTCTGCCTTGCCTTCTTTCTAATTTTCTTAGTTTGGAAGCTCCCCAGAAACCTGTGTACCATGGGTGACGCTGCTGGTATTTAGAAAAATGTTCCACTATTACAGCAACATGCAAGCCACCACAGTATGATAAACTGAAATAAAGCAGGTATGTAATTTAACTTAGATTTACCCACCTTTAAGTTACTGAGATTTCTTTGATCCTATGTGTATTTCCAAAACAAGTCAGGAACTTTTGCTTGTTCTCCTGCCAATTCTTGCATGACTCATGGTAGTTTCACCACAACCCACAAACTACAGTCTGACAGCAAAATTTACCATTGAAACAGGGCTTGGAGTTTCTCAGCAAGTGGCTCAATATACCCATGGCTCCCAGCCAAGAAGTCCTGGTATGGTGCTGTTAGATAAGCACTGAACTGCAAGATTGATTTGAACCACAAGGTAAGCAGTTCAAATCCACCAATTGTTCCTTGGGAACCTTGTATAGGGTCGCTATGAGTCAGAACCAAATAGGCAGCACTTAACGGTAACAACAGCAACAACCCCCACCAATGTATGTACACATGACACTAAACTTTCTAAGAAAATATAATTACTTCCCTTAAAATGTCCCCACAGAGTCCTAATGTTAGAATACCAACCTGAACAGTCAACTGGACTACAGATGGAAATTCTAAACAGAATGAAAAAAAAAGCAGAATTTTAAACAGAGAGAAATAAATAAATAAATACTTAAAACTTAATGAGGAGTCATGAGAAGCCCTGAAGTTTGGGTTTGAAATTCAAGAGTGCTTACCTTGCGAATTCTGCCCCTCCTGGCCAGAGTTAATGGAATACAGGGAGCTAAATACCCCATTTTCATTGCCTAATGATATCCTGGACCCTGGAGATTTCACCAGCAAAAAAACTTTTGAATAACAAGGACTATGCCACTTGATAAAGGGGAGAAGATTGATCCCATCCTCAAATATATAAATATTATATAGGATCCTCATTAATTCTTAAACAAAAATAAACATAAGACAAAGACAACCATAGATCACTTGGGTAAAAATAATCATAGACATCATAATGAGTTTTCAAAGTTCTGTCTCCTTGTGGTGACTTTTATAAGGCACAAAGAACAGAGGAATCTTTTCCCACTACCATGACTGTTCACAGCAGCCATGTGTTGCCTATGTACACCAGGTCTATGGAAAACAGTGAGGACAAAAGCCCTAAGAATCAGTAGGACAAAGGCCCAATATGCTCACGAAAGGATCCATAGAGACAAGTTTAAGCAATCAAGAATATTTATTAAAGCATAGACATTCTCACAGAGACGAGAATGCATGCCTACCTCTTGGACTTAAGCGTGGCAACAATTGTGAGGTTGGCCCAGGACTGGGCAGTATTTTGTTCTATTGTACATAGGGTCACTATGAGTCTGTAATAACTTGATGGTACCCCGAAACAACAACAATTGAGGGCTGCTTACAGTGAGTTCTAGGTTGTAATTTTCATGCTGTTTTTTCTCTGGGGTAGGCTCTGGGTCTCCTGATAGTTGTCTCCTGATTTCTATGTTTTCCTGTCAAAATTTAGGGCCCATAATTGATCATTTATTTCTGGTTTTGATATAGTTTTTCCCATGATATCATTGCAGTCTTAGTCTTTTTTCCACATGCCTGATTTTGGGGGAAATTTCGTTTTCTATCTTTCCTTTTACTAAACTCTCCTGACAGGTTAGTTCATTTCCTGCATTCTTTGTAGTTGATGTGTGGTTTGCCCCTCTCCCATGTTGTAACTGCCTAGCAAAAAAGAGTTTTGACAAAAATAGCAATTTGGAAAATGCTTTCATTTTTTAAAACATTGACCACCTATTTATATTTTTGAAAACCAACAAAGAAATTGACAATTATTGATGTGTTGCTTTTATTATGCTTGACTCTGTTCTCTCAGCTTTTCATATGTTAATTCATATTCTTATTATGTCATTTTACAAACAAGAAAGTGTGGCGTACAGACATTTTTGGCCCATGGGATCAGCTTATAAAATAGACAGAATTTGAACTCAGTCAGTCTAGCTTCAGAATCTATGCTTTTCCCATATACTATCTCTCCATCATGGAGTCCTGATGTGGCACTGTAGGATAAACACTGGAATGCTAATCACAAAGTTGATGATTCAAACCTACCAGCTGCTGCTTGGAAACCTTATTCAGGGTCACTATGAGTTGAAACCTACTAGTGGGCACTTAACAACAATAGCATATACCTCCTACCCAATTCACAACATTGTGTTGTTGTTAAGTGTTGTCAAGTCATTTCTGACTCATAAGGACCCTGTACAGGGATTCCTAAGAGTGACTGGTGAGCTTGAACCACTGACATTGCAGTTCAAATCGACTTTGCAGTCCATTGCATTATCCCAATGGGCCACATCAAGACATTGTTGTTTTGTGAAGTGCCACCTAGTCAGTTCTGACCCATAGCAACCCTGTATAGGGTTTCCACGGAGCACTTGGTGAGCTTGAACTGCTGACTTTGCAGCTCAAATGGCTTTGCAGTCTGGTGCATTAACAGTACATTATTGAGTCAAAATTTCCTGGAAAAAGGGTGGGAAACTGAATTTCTAGCACTCTTTTCTGATGCAAAGTAAGATTTGAATGTTTGTGTCAAGATTCTCAATGCCTCTGAGCACAGTGAAAAGTTATGATGGAGTTTCACTCACTCATCAAGACCCAAGTCAAAGATGACATCTCAGTGCATTTGCTCAATTTTTCATGTGCAATAGTTGTATTTCTCATCAGATAAAACATCTATTATTGTTATCTATCACAGTGTGCTTTCCTGTTTCCATTTCTATCTCACCTCCTGGATAGCGATCATAACTGGTGCTTCATAAGTTTTATTGAACCAAAGTATTTAAGAGTAAAATGGACACATGTATGTTATTGGCATCTAGTAATAATAGTGGTCATTTCTAACTATTGGCTGTCACTGCTGGTTTACTATACTATCCCCAGGTAATGCTGTATGAAAATCACTGGACTGGCAACCACAAGCTTGGCAGTTCAAATTCCTTAGAAACTCTTTGAAATCATATACAGGGTCACTGTGAGTTGGAACTGACTAGACAGAACTTTCCAGCAATAACATCCCACAATGTAGTGTTTTCATGGTCACAGAGGAAAAGCCTAGAAATCATTTTAGGAGCATCTTGTTGAATTGCTGGGAGCAATTGATGAGGGTAGAGGACAGCTTCGATTTACTGCTTGACACAGTCCAGTAAATAATAGAGTAGTCTGACTAAACAGATAGCTCTCAGAAGTTGCTTTATACCTTCTCTATAGAGTAATCTTAATTTTACTTATAAAATATATATAATTTGGCAATATTCTCAACTTTCCCTATGGGTTCTATAAACCTTAGGAAAAACTAGCTTAGCAGCAATTGCTTTCAGCCTTGGTGGATTGAATACAAAGAAAAATTGTATAAATTACTCCCTTTCCTTAGAAAACCTAAGTAACTGCATTTGTGAGGCCACAAAAACAGATAACATTTAGAGTCAAGCTGACCTACCCCCATAAACCTCACCACAATCAGTCACTAGCTAGAATTCACAAACCCCTACCTACAAACACCTGCGTAAATAAGCAGAAAATAATGAACTTAAGTGAAAGATAGTTTTGATCCACTAATCTATACTTCCTGTAGCAATTAGCCAAGTTGGGCTTTATGCCGTATAACTTCCAAGCAATTTAATGAATACTTTAGAAAAATAAATAAGTAGATGTTAGTTTTACCTTTATTATAAAAATAATAATACATTATGTAGGATAGAAAGTTGATAATTAGTAAGAATAATGAGGTAGTGCAAGCATTAATGATTAGTGGAAACTTATGTTACTAAGAAAGTGTAATCAGTAGTCTGATAAGTAGCAATGATTTGTGTATGGTTTGACTTAATCTTTAAGTGGACACAAGAAGAAACCGTTTATCATATGCTGAGGAAAGAGATGAAGGTCAGTTGAACATCACAGAAATATTTTTGTCAAAGTTGTC
>NW_006409028.1:746810-749424 GCF_000296735.1 Chrysochloris asiatica | reverse complement strand
CCATCTTGTTTGTTCTCCCTGTACTGTGTAGTTTTAAGTATAAGAAATTAAGAATTGCTGGGCTAGGCTAGCAGAACGAAGAAGAAAGGAAGGAGGAGGAGGCAGAAGAGCAGGCAGAAGCAAGAGAAGAAGGAGAGAGCATGAGGGAGAGAGGAGAGGGCAGACAGCAGAAAGAACAGACAGCAGAGAGCAGAGGGCAGACAGCAAAGAGAACAGGAAGCAGAAGCAAGGGCAAAAGCTAGAGAGCATAGCTGGACAGCAACAGCAAGTTGAAAAGCCTCTCGTGTTGTATTAATTTCTTCGTCTGACGATTTCGCGTATCCACTCGTGTCCCACGACCCTCTCGGGAAAGCAGGCACTCCCCGCATTGAATCATGTTTTTGATAAATTTATTGCAAAAATGAGGATCTAAAATGAATCAGTTCTGATTCATAGCGACCCTGGAGCTTCCAAGGAGCAGCTGGCGAGTCTGAACTGCCGACACAGTGGTTCAAACCAACCTTGCTATCCAGTACTTTATCCTACAGGGACATATATAAACACCAAAATGTCACTTTAATTAGTTTCCATAAAGAGTTCATAAACAATTTCAAATTAGAAACTAGCTAATGTATTTAGTTCATTTTCAGTTTAGTTTAAAATATGACAAAGATTGGTTTGTCTCCTAATTTCTGAAGACTTTTTTTTTTCCCTTAAAGCTGAAAGAATGATAAATGTTCAAAGTAATCTAAAATATACTTTGGGAATTTTCTAAAAAATCCATACTTTCTAATTTAAATTTTTATATTTTCAAAGACCTCTGGCCTTTAGAAACTTTAAAAAATGTCTTATAGGAACTACATTTCAACTTCTACTTCTAATTTATAAATTCTTCCCAATGGAAGGCAGAAACTAAGTTTTCTATGTATGCAAGCAGTTTCCTGATTATTTAATTTATAATTGCTACAGCTATTTAGGAGTCCTGGTGTGGCACTATGGGTTAATGCATCAAACTGCAATGTCATTTGAACTGTAAGGTTGGTGGTTCAAGCTCACCAGCTGCTCCTTGGAAACCCTATAAAGTGTCGATATGGGTCACAATCAACTTGACATCACTTAACAACAACAACAACTATTTAGCATCACAAAGTTGGCTAAAGAAACTTGGAAATGAGGCAGCCATGTGACCACTTGATGACATCAAGTAAAATGAATGGAAATCCCCCTTGCCACATATTCATGCTTTATTTGTTCTTAGAGATATTTTTACCAGTTGGAATCAAATGGGATACCTGATATCTTGTTTAGATTTGACTCACCTAGCTTTCCCCTTAATTATCTAACATTAACTCAATTGTTCCAATTATGAAAAAAAGTTGTCCATTTTATACAACTCAATGAAAAACATACAAGGGTAAATCTAAAAGTATTGATACTAGGGTTCCAGTTCATAATGCATGGGTTTGTCTCAAAAGATGATTCTGTGGTTGTTAGATGACTACAGACATGTTCTTTCAGTAATAGACTTACCTTAGTTTTGTTAAAAACAAAAAGAAAACAGTCCAATCCAACAGTGGCTTCCAATGTGCTTGGCCAGTTAAATTCAAGGCAGAGAGGTCAGCTCAGGAGGATACTGTTACTGTTCTTAGGAATCCCTGAGGGCTAATCTTGATAGATTTTCTCAAAGGTCACAGATGACCAGGCGGGCTTATTAGGAAGAAGTTTTAACAAAATTGAAAATTGCATTGGTGGGAAAATGGAAAGGAAAGTGCTAGGAAATTTTTTTCCCTTCACAACAATGCACCGACTCAGTCTTTGAGCATAGCAAGGTCTGTCCTATGAGAATTTTGTTGGAAACCTTACCCTATCCACCCTATAGCCCTAAACTATCCCCTTCAAATTTCTTTGTGTTACCTAAAGTCAAAGAACATTTAAAAGAAATGTCCTTTGAGTCCTTGGAGGAATGATTTGAGATTTGAGTCCCTGGAAGAATGATGTCTTTATGTTGTGTAAATCTAAGAGCACAGAATTCATTGGAGAAGAGTTAGAGAGATACAAACACTTACTTCAAAAGTTTATAGACCTATACATGGAGTATATGTCTAGAAACAATAACTTCATATTTTTATATTTTTGTTTAAGTCTAAATACTTTTTGAATTTTTATAGGGAGAATATCTAAGCAAAATATATCCTGTTTTTGAGTGGACAGAGATGGGCAACTTGGTCATTGGATACTCAAATGGGGAAGGGGGCAAGAAGGCAAGAAGTGACTGGCTTACAAGCTTTCAAGAGGGAACCAAGTGCTAGGGAGCATGGAGGAAGGCAGAATCTCCAGTGGGTACTATTCAATCTGTCTAGGCGGAGCTGATGAAAGGAAATACAGATGGGTAACTCATGATACTGTGTGAATAATGCTTATCAGGACGGATTATAAGGGTTGGAAATGCAAAGGTAGATGTTTTGTAACAAGGAAGGGAATGATTAATTCTCCAGTCTAGGAGCAGAGGTCACTGGGACCATCAATGGAGAAGAGCCGAGAGCGGGACCCTACCCAGAGAAACAGAGATGCCTGAGATGGAGACAGAGAAGACAACATGGAGTGATGAAGCGGCTGGGGATGTTGGATCCAGAGA
>NW_006409028.1:738059-746609 GCF_000296735.1 Chrysochloris asiatica | reverse complement strand
TATATATATATCCTGTTTTTAAGATAATCAGAGTAAATGTTTCCACTTTTTTAGGAATAAATCTGTCTATATATTGGTTCCAAGACAAAAGAGCTTAATTAAGACACGTCTTTTAAATCCCTGCCCATACTAGCGTCTATGGCACTAAGCCCCCATTACTGTGTCATGCAACTAAGGATGACACTCAGAAATAAAAATTAAACTCAAATATATTATTGTTGTTATTAAGTGTCTTCAAGTTGATTCTGACCCATAGCGACCCTGTATAGGGTTTCCAAGGAGCAGCTGGTGAGCTTGAACCACCCATCTTTGCAGTTCAAATGACTTTGCAGTCTGACAATTTTTATTTCAAATATATTAAGAAAGTATATAAACTTCTACTTGTAGTATGTATAGTATGTGTGTGTTTGTGTTAAGTGCTCTTGAGTCAGTTCTGACTCATAGCAATCCTGTATACAGTTTCTAGGAACAACTGGTGGGTTTGAAACACTGAGCTGGTTGTTAGCAGTCCAGTACTTATCTTACAGTGCCACACTAAGATATATATCAGCACCATTTCTTAGTAGAAGGTCATATTCAGAAGTGTAGAAGTCAGTCAAGAAAAACGTGGGAAATTAGAGAAACTCCAGATATGGAAGTGATTTTATAGGATTAAAAATAGAATCAATAAAAAAAGGTCTAATTACCAGGTATCATTTTGGAGAAAAGTACGGCTATATACTGTAGTCATTTATAGGTTAAAAAGTACAAATCTCATTGCTGCTGATGAATAGAGTCAGTTTTTCACTGAGTGAATTGATTAATTGTTTGAATCAACCAAATTTATTTAGCACCATATGAAGAAAAGGCCTTATTTTCTAGCAAGAACCATATAGCTTAGATGTTAGAATAAAATTGTGCCTGCAAAATAACTCTTGTATTAATCGCTGGTCAACCACTTTCTGACTCCCTAAAAATTTTACTGTTTTCTTTTTTCTCTGTTTGCTCGTTCCAGGTATTCATTTTGTTCTATACTTTAAAAAATCACCCATAAATTTGTCAATGACTCTTAAAGTCAGTCTATTTCTCTCTAAGAATCATCTTCTGAACTCTAGATTCCTATCAGCAACAGTTTGTGAATGTCCCTAGTTATTTATCCCACAGTCACTACACTCTCAATGAGTTCAAAGCAGAAATGTCTGTTCCCACACTCCCAGGCCAAATATGCTTTTCCTCTTGATTCTTTATCCTGGTGAGTAACATAATCCTTCCAGGCTATCATATAAACTCTGGAAGTCAGCTCCAAGTCCTTCTTTTCTCTTATTCATCACAATAAACCCCACACCATTTATAAGTTTTGCAGAGGATTTCTGACTCATGTGTTTGTATGTGCTCATATATCCATTGTTGTTGTTGTTATGTGCCGTGGAGTCACTTCTGACTCATAGCAACCCTGCATAGGGTTTCCGAGGCTATAAATCTTTATGGGAGCAGAAAGTCTCATCTTTCTCCTATGGAACAGCTGGTAGTTTTGAACTGCTGACCATGAGATTAGCAGCCCGAATCATAACCACTACGCTACTAGAGCTCCTCATATATCCATGAAAATAATTTAATCAACAAGGAGTAAAGTTATGAAAACTTCTTAGCCATAACTAAACACCTTGAGGGAATACGTCACTGGGGTTGGATCTTAGAATAATAATCTTGGGGAACAGCTAAATTAATTGACATAACTGTTTATAAAGACAAGGTTTTACATCCTGCTGTGGTTAGTATTGACTGGGGTCTTAAAAACTATCAAGCTCCTTCTAAGAAACAACTATTGATCTCTCCCCATTTGGAGTAAACAAAAGTGAAGAAAATCAAAGTCTCAAGGAAACAATTAGTCCACAGGATTAAGGCCAACACAACCTCCATTATCCTGAGATGAGAAGAACTAGATGGTGCTTGGCTACCACTACTGACTGCTGTTTTTAGGACCACATTTGTTGTTGTTAAATGTCATGGAGTCAGTTCTGACTCATAGTTACCCTGTACGGGTTTTCCAAGGCTGTAAATCTTTATGGGAGCAAAAAGACTCATCTTTCTCCCGTGGAACAGCTGGTAGTTTCAAACTGCTGTCCTTGTGGTTCACAGCCCAATTTATAAACACTATGCTGCCAGAGCTCCTGGAAAAATATAGAATAAAAGTCAAAATCATAAATAAAAAACAGAAAAAAAACCAGACTTACTGATCTGATAGAGATTGATAAAACCCCTGATAAGTTAAACTTTAGTGGTACATGCTGTCTTTGTTAAGTGCCATTGATTTAATTCCTACCCATAGCGACCCTGTAGAGGGTTTCTGATGAACAGCTGGCGAGCTTGAACCACCGACCTTGCAGTTCAAATGGCTTTCAAGTCTGCCGCATTAACCCACAGGCCATACCAGGACTCCTTTTGCTTTATAGGACTTCCTTAAAACAGTGATTCAATTCATAAATTTCTTGTAGACACCTAACATCTGTTCCCTTAGAATGTGTTTATCAAGTCCCTTAGAATTTGTTTACCAAGATGATAGGAGAATTTCTATGGAACATAAAGCCTTTTTCACATTTTTAGACCTAGATCTACCACATGTTTCTGCAGCCTTCCATTCTTATTGATGTCATCAAAGGGGGGACATTGTCACCTTCACTCTTCTTCTGGATGCCTTTATGAATTTTGAAGATAAACCACACCATTTACATTTCTACACACCTTTGAAAACATAGTCACTTGGTCCAGAAATATATTGGAGCATCTCTTATAAACTCTTTTGTGAGAGACAAAAGTCATTGATAAAAAAAGCTAGTAAGTATTTAGATTCAATTGCTTGGTGGTGGATTAAGGAGAAGGGCTGTGAAGAACTCCGTCAGTAATAAAATGGAATACCGGATGGAACAGGTTTAAAGAATGGTCCCAGAAATCTGAACTCCATACAACGGAATATTTAGCAAGATCCAAGGCTTACTGCAAGTAGGATTTGAAGCAGAAGCAAGAAAAGTGGTGTTTTCTGCTTAGCAGCAGCCAGCAAATCCAACACAACTATTTTGAGCAGGACAGAGCATATATAAGATCAAGAGATCACTCCCATCGCAGAAGTCTGACCAATCCTCAGAGATAAAGGTGTGAACTCTTTTTTTTCCCCCGTTTATTTATCTTTCTCTTTCTGTGCACCTCTACTCTGGTAAATAGAGGGGACGCGACCTTCACCCCACCCCACAAAAGGGTTCTTCTATGCATGTGCACAAAACTGCTCAATAGACATCACTGGGCACAGAATTTAAGAAGGGGGAGGAGTCAAGAGGAACAGCTTAAAATGGGAGGGTCTTCCAAAATGGCTCTGGCCAGTCCTGGGCTCTTTCTCATTAGGAAAAACAACTGATTGAGCTTGAGGAGAGGTGAGGTTCAAACAACTGTGTACATTAAAAACAAAAACAAAAAACAGAGGGAATAGAAGCAAATGCTGTTAAGCGATGGTGCATGGAGGGGATTGTAATCATTGCAATCAAACAAAATACGACTGGTTGAGTGCAAACCCGATGTTCTCCCATGTAAACTATCACTCAATTCACAATGAAAACTTTAAAAATAAAACAAAACATAGTATTTAGCAGGCATGTTAGACGTGCATTGTTGCTTTAGCACATTACCACAATCCAGTGGCTTCAAACAACACAAACCTATTATATTACAATCCTGGAGGTCCAAAGTCCAAAATCAATATCACTGCACTAAAATCAAAGTGTTTGCAGTTTTGTTCCTTCTGGAGATTCTGAGTGGAGTTCCTTGTCTTTTCAACCTCTAAAGACTGCCTTCGTTCCTTGGCTAATGGCCTCTTTGCCCATCTTCAAAGCCAGCAGTGCAACATCTTCAAATCTGTCTTTATCTCTGTTTTCATAGTCACATACCCTTCTCTGATTCTGGCCATCTTACATTGGTTAAAAGGGTAGTTCTGGTAGTTACACTGGGCCCAGAGGATAATTCAGGTTAACCTTCAAAATTCTTAACAGAATCTTGCCATAGAAGGAAAACTATACTCAAGTTCTGTGACTTTGGAATGTGGACTTATTGAGGAGTGGAGGGCGACTATTACTCATCCAAGAACTCTGGTGGAGCAATGTTAAATGCTTGGCTGCTAACTCAAAAATTGGGAGTTTAAACTTACTAATGGCTGCACAAGCCATTTTATTGTTAAGTGCCATTGAGTTGGTTCCAACCCATAGCAACACTGTCTAGGGTTTCTGAGGAACTGCTGGTGAGGTTGATCCACCAACCTTGCCATTCTAACAACTTTAAAGTCCAGTGCATTAACCCATAGGTTATATATACTCTGTAAAGATTGTTGTTGTTAAGTGCTGTCGATTTGATTCTCACTCATAGTGACTGTGTATAGGGTTTCCAAGGATCAGCTGATGAGTTTTAACGACTCACCTTTTGGCTCAAGCTGATCTTGCAGTCCAGTGCTTTATCCCATAGCAGCATAGCAGGACTCCTTTAAAGGTTACAGCCTAGGAAATGGATTATATGTGATCTTGTAAAGATTACAGTATAGGAGTCCTTCTGGGACAATTATACTTTTTACTATGAAGTTGCTATAAATTGGAATAGACTCTATGGCACCAAGGGGTTTTATGGTCATCGCTATATAGTGATATCCGGAAAATCCTAAATGCTAGGAATCAAAATATTAATTGTTGTTGTTGTTGTTAAGTGCCGTCGAGTCAGTAATGACCTATAGAGACCCTGTATAGGGTTTCCAAGGAGCAGTTGGAGAGCTTGAACCACCAACCTTATGGTTCAAAACAACTTTAGAGTCCAGCACATTAGCCCACAGTGCCACACCAGGACTCCTAAAATATTAATAGACACCAACATTTACTAGTGGTTATAGGATCTCTGGTAGCATAGTGGTTATCAATAGTAGGACTGCGAACCTCATGGTCTGCAGTTTGAAACTACCAGCTATTTCGCGGGAGAAAGATGAGGCTTTCTGCTCTCGTAAGGATTTATAGCCTTGGAAACCCTGTACAGGGTCGCTATGAGTCAGAACCAACTCCATGGCACACCACCACCACTACCACAACAACAACAACATAGGTGGTAGGAAGAGTTGGGGGGAAAGGGAGTCACTAACTAAAAGGTACTGAGTTTCTGTTAAGGGTAATGGAAATAATAGGAAAGCAATAGTGATGGTGACTGTACAACATGATGAATGTAGTAAATGTCACCAAATTGAACATCCAAAACATCTTGAATTGGCAGATGTCTTATATATATTTGTACCATAACAAAAACAAAACTAAAAATAATCTTAAGAAAGGAAATTACCATTTGACTTAAAAAAAAAAATCAGATATGCAAACAAACATGCATTACAATCCAGGATGGATCAGAGATAAAAAAGGTGGTTTGGACTTGAAATTCTCTAAGTGAAAAAGGAGACGTCAATCAGGAGATTGAGAACTTGAAGGTATCCAGTACAGTGACTGTTATGGGAGCAAGATAAGAAAAAATTTTATATTCACACTTTGGCAGATTTGTCCTTGTTAGCCTCAGATTGACATTAATTGGTTCTGTGACGTTTGTACTTGAATGTAGGATATAGTTGTGCAACTTGCTGGATAGAAGAAATCCAAGTGAGTCCTTCACATATCATTGTATCCCTACCATGCTAGGACCTGTGGTGGTGTCCCATATTTAACCTGCAAGAATTCCAGATGTTTGTAAAACCTAGAAACTTGAGTTTGCATTCTTATGATCTTGATTAACACATGCTCATGTTGGCTAAGGTATTCCCATAATGTGAATGTTGAGGGACCATGACTACTCACCTTAATTTTTTTGTGTATTAGTAAGCTAGTACTACATAAAGTGAAGAAAGAGAGGAGCAGCTTAGAACAATATTAATGAATATTATAAAAATTTGTCAGCAAGAATAGCTGTATCTTAAACTTGTATGGATATGTGTTTAAAATGTCATTTGCATAGGGAAGAGAATAATTATGATCTTAACCAATATATAATCATTATTTATTTACTTGATTTTATTTTTAATTTTAAACTATAAAAGGAAAAATTTTTAAAGAATGAAAAAATATCCAAATCACAATCCAGTAATAATATAAAGATTCAAAAAATATTCCAGTGTATTATGCTTTGCAATATTCAAAATGTCAACAGCCAGCATCAGATTTTTGTTTGTTTTGTTAAGTACCATCTAATGCGACTCTTTTCAAATGAAGGTCTTTTCTCTTATAGAACACATGCATCACATTGTAAAGATGAACACATTATCCTTGACTTTACTTCCTTTAAGTAGTAGCCTCTTTATTTCTTTTAGTGCATCATGCATATTTAACATTACATAATAACAGCATGGCATTACATAATAATTAAGTGATTTCCTACAAATGTATTTCAGACATGAATTATATAGCTATAGATACTTATGAATGTGAAATGTAACCACAATTTTCAATAATTAGAATAAAATCATCATGAAAACTATAGGTGACATCCCTAAATTTGGGTTTTACAAGTAGAGTTGAGATGCCAACTGGTCTTTATTGAACAAGAAGGAGAGAGAACATAGGGACACACACACATATATATTGGAAGTGCTTTGAAAATATCTGCAAATTATAGAACCAGAGGATTTTAGACATGTAAGAAACTGAAAAAGAGCTCTTTGTTTCCAAATAAAGAAACCAGTGTTTGTTAACATTTGTTATTATTGTTAGTTGCTGTTGTGTTAGATCTAACTCATGGTGACCCCACTACAACAGAAGAAACATTGCCTGGTCTTAAGATTATTCATGTGCAGGAGTCCAGTGTATTATGAGTCCCTTTCAACTGAAGAGGCTAATTTTTCAGCATTATCTTGGATGATGTTCTCTTGTAATCGTTAGAGTTTTTATTGGTTGAGTTTTACAAATAGATTATCAGGTCCTTCTAGTCTGTCTCAGTATGTAGTTTTGCTGGAAACTGTTAGTTAGGGGTGATCCTAGTCATATTTGCAATCATGGTAACAAAGCTTTTGAAATCATAGTAATACACAGTACAATATACTAATAGATGGAGGTATTAACATTATATTATTGCTAATAGAATTTTCTGAAAATTGAAGCAACATATGAAATTTCAATATTTTACTAAATACAAAAAGATCCTCAAAGTCTGAAAGCTGGTGCAGATCAAAAAGTAAAATTTAAGGGGGTCAAGTGAGAACATAAGGAAGCTGTCACATGCAGAGCTGACGGAGTATATCAGCAAGCGTTACAAGAGCACTCCAAGGAAACATTGCCAGCTGCTTTGTCTAGTCCAGAAGTTCTTCAGCAGCATCTCTGGGGCATAAGCTGAGGGCATCATACCCACTACAGGGCTGTGCTACTTCATTGGCAGTGAGATCTGCCACTGAGATAATACCCTGCCTCTGGTACTTGTTGTCATTGCAGTGGATGGGCCTGGTTGGACCAACCCAGACAATGTGGTTGTCCAAGAGGCTAATGCTATTATCAGCCACTATGACTGCAACTATGGTGTGAGCAAGCACCTGTCCAGACCACTGGTTTCAGTTGCTGTGGCCAACAGGCTGTGCCAGAGTTTCCAGACCTTCAATATGTGTTATGCAGAAAGAAGGCTGCTAGATTTGCATTTTGTCTGTGACTACATTATCATTCATTACAGTTCCTCCTGCAAGGCCAGTGGATGTGCCTATGTATACCAGCACCACCGAAAGTGTGGGTGGCATAGGGTGAGAACATCCTTAGAAATGCCTTGAATCTCATTTGGATGCCACCATTGCTGTGTGTGGACATAGGACTCAGCCTCTGACTGACCTATGGCCACTGCATTTCCTTGGCCAAGTGGGAGAGACAGATTTCAGAGGTGGATGTCAGTGTTTTATGTGAAATATGTTCCAACTACATCAATAAACAATTTCTAGCAGTGGCTGGATTGAACCCCACTGTGCAACTCCTAGACTACTACTGGATCTGTGGTAGCATGATCTGGCTACATTTCTAAGCAAGAAGCCTGTACAAACAAGAGGGTTGGCATGAGACTCATGGTTACCCAACACACATACCACCCTGGATCACACTCTTGCAAGGAGAGGGCATATCCCACATTACCACCAATGAAGTTCCAAGTAGAGGAAATAATAAAAAAGTAAAATTTAAAAGGTGCCTAATGAATTTCATCATTGCTCATGTATGATTGATCTTGGCTGAAAGCAGAGAATACCAGAAAGATGTTTACCTGTGCTTTATTGACTACACAAAGGCTTTTGATTGTATGGATCATGACAAGCTATGGACAACATTGCCAAGTATGAGTATTTTGGAACACTTAACTGTGATCATGAGGAATCTGTATATGGACCAAGAGGCAGTTGTTCGGAAAAAAACATGGGAACACTGATTGGTTTAAAATTCAGAAAGGTGTGATACAGGGTTGTATTCTTTCACCATACTTATTCAACCTGTATGCTGAGCAAATAATCTGAGAAGCTGGGTTCTATGAAGAAAAACATGGCATCAGGAT
>NW_006409028.1:732877-737197 GCF_000296735.1 Chrysochloris asiatica | reverse complement strand
TACAGAAAAAAAAGGTTCAATCAAGCTGTTATATATTAACTTTTAGGCTTAAATGATCTAGAGTAGCAATGTGTGGTTTCTTAAGGATACATAACATAAAGCAAGGTTCCTAAAAGAAGACTAACTGTCTCTGTACACTTTACAAACTTTTGTTTGTGAGCAAGATCTCAGGCACTGGGCTTCATTTATCTATACCTAAAATGCTACATTGTTCTTAATATTCCTATAAACTTTCAGGAGGAAGGAGAGCATCTGGATTAAACTGATTATATTTAGAGGCGGTTTAATGGGGCTGCCACTGATCAACCCAGGGTCTGCATATGCTGTCCCCAGCATTGGAGGAGAATATTGAAAGTGCCGTGGGATGCCAAAAGAATAAACAGATATGTGTTGGAAGAAGTGCAGTCAGAGTGCTCCTTGAAAGTCAAGATGGCCACACTTCATCTCTCATACTTCAGATATATTGTCAGGAGGAACCAGTCGCTAGAGAAGGATATCAATGTTGGTAAGGTTGGGGGGTCAGAAAAAAAAGGAAGACCCCAGCAAGATGAATTGGCAAAGTGGCAGCATCAACAGGCTCAAGAGTGACAACAATTGTGAGGTTGGCCTAGGACCGGGCAGTATTTCATTCTGTTGTACATAGGGTCGCTATGAGTTGGTACCGACTCGATGGCACCTAAAAACAACAGCAATAAATTTTATGAAAAAGCTTGAACCAGAAGTTAGAAGAGCAAGTAAGCATCCAACCGATACCCTGTAAGATTATATGACTTTTGATGAGTCATTTAGAATTTTTGGTGTTGGGTTTCCTGGCCTGTCTACTGTGTGTTTCTATAAGACTTGGTGATTATGTTCACAATCCACCCAGCCATCCTAGCTGGTATCCTCTTCCATCAGTGATAACTGAGTTTAGTTTCCTGACCTGACTATGATGATGTTCTATGAAACTCGGTGAATATGTCCAGCATTCATTCAGTGGTATGAATGAATAATTAACAGGTATTCTCTTCTTTCAGTGATAAATGAGTTTGCAAAATAGTTGTCCTAAACCCATAGTCTTAAATTTAATTGGTTAAAGGTCTATTTCAATTTGCATTTTCTTGTTTATCAGTGAGTTGAGCACTATTTTTATGTGTTATTTTATTTTGTGACTTATACATTCATATCCTTTATATTTTCTATTAGGTTACTTATTTAATTAATTTGAAATGGTTTTCTACATATAAAGGATATTGTTATGTAATGCTATGTACATTACAAAATTTTATCACAGTAAATGGAATTAAAAGATAATGGAAAATTTCCAGAAACTTTTGAAGCCCCCTCATAGTCTTAATAAAACTATTCTTCAACATTTTCTTCTGATACAATTAATACTTTTAAGACATTTGCTTCCTGATTTCATCTGGAATTTGGCTTTGTTTTCAGAACATAGTGGGCTAAAGATTTAAATTTACCCCTATTTCAATCCATAATCAATTTTCCAAAGATTATTTACTTGAAAAAGTCATTTGTTTCTTTCCCTAATGATTTGAACTGTAAGTTTTATGCATATGAATAAACCAATGTTTTCATAGGTGTGTTTTTGGATTATTCTTTTCAGTGGTTTCTTTCTACTTCTATGTCAACATCTCATTGTTTTGGTTACTGTGACTTTACACTAAATTTGGATATCTGGTATGAAAAGCACTCCTCATTAGTGTCTACTAAATTTTTTATTCTTGATCACTGCCTTCTTGATAAATTGAGAATCAACTTGCTTCATTATAAATAATCTCATTAGAATAGAAAATGCTTAACATTTTTAAGTTAATTTAGAGAATAACAACAATGAAAGAGTTTATCTCTATTTCTTCTGGGTTTTTCATTTTTGTACATAAAATGTTTCATAGTGTTTTTCTTTAATTCTGAGGACCATCATCATTTCATTTCTTGTTTATATGGCTTCCTGCTTATTTTGTTCATTAGACTTGACATGCTATTTCCTTTGTAAAATACCATCGAGTTGGTTCTGACCCATAGAGACCTGTATAGGGTTTCTGAGGAGCAACTGGTGAGCTTCAACAGTTGATCTTGCAGTTCAAATGACTTTGCTGTTCAGCACATTAACCAACAGTGCCATACCAGGACTCCAAAATTGACATAGTGTTGTTGAATTTTTAGTTTTAAGGTCCAGATTTACTTGTATGATTTTTTTTCCCCTATTTGATAATTTTTCCCTTTAAAAATGTTTAGCTGATTTTCGCTTTCTATCCTTTAACTTATTGAGTTATCAGCTTACTTCATGTATTTCTTGTTAGTTGTAATGCATCCTTTGAAAGCAATATTTTCAGTAGTTTGCTACTACTCACTGCATCCACCCCTAGATTTTCATACCATTCCTTTCACATTTTTGTATTTACATGGTTTGTAATTTTTCTTAACTTTGTCTTTATGTATTATTTAGAGCATTTATATTTAATTTAAGAGGTAATAGTTTTCATTTTTGAGGGGAAGAATGATCTTAAATAATTTTAGTAAAAAAATTAAAAATTAGGCCAGATTTGAACTTTAGGGCATGAATTCAAAATTATGTTTAATATTTAAAATTATATCAAAGTTCAGCCAATTAGATTTTTAGAAATTAAAATTTGGAAATAACAAAGGGAATGTTGGTAAGGACAGAGACTATGCTATGGAGCTCTTTGAGGTTTATGGAGTAAGATCCATAAAGCTGTCTTAGATCCAGATCCAGGAAAATTCCAGTGTTCTAAGGCCTGGCTACACCTACAAGCTAAATTGCTTTTCACTGTCAAAAATGTGTAATAAAAATACCGACCCTATATGTTATTAGTACTGTAGAGTCAATTCTGAGGAGCAGCTGGTGGGTTTGAACTGTCAACCTTGTGGTTCACAGTCCAGTGCTTTTATTATACTGTTGCTAAGTGCCATTGAGGCAGGATCTGACTCATAGCGACCCTGTACAGGGTTTCCAAGGAGCAGCTACTGGATTTGAACTGCTGACCTTGTGGTTCACAGTCCAGTGCTTTTATTACACAGTTTTAACAGTGAAAATAAACTTGGCTTGTATATTGCTGTGATATTAGAAATTATATTAAATCAGTATTTTAAATATGAGCAGGATCACCCATGGTGGACAGTTTTCAGTGGAGCTTGCAGATAAAGAAAACTAGGATGAAGAAGAGGTCGAACACTTCTAAATGATTAATGAATAACAGAGAAACATTGTAAGTAAGATATAGTGCAGGAAGATGAACCTCTCAGGTTGGAAGGCAATCAAAATATAACTAGGGAAGAGCTGCCTCCTCAAAGTAGAGTTGACCTTAATGATGTTATCGTTGTTGTTAAGTGCCGTGGAGTCGGTTCCGACTCATAGAGACCCTGGGCACAGGGTTTCTGAGGCTGTAAATCTTTATGGGAGCAGAAAGCCTCATCTTTCTCCCGCAGAACTGCTGGTAGCTTCAAACTGCTGACCTTGTGGCTCACAGCCTGATTTGTAACCACTATGCTAAGGGATGGAGCAAATCTTTTGGGTCCATCATTGGCTGATGGGCACAACTCAAAATGGGAAGAAACAACTGCAAACATCCATTAATAATAAGATTTTGGAATTTAGGATTTTAGGAAAATTACTAAAAAATGACAAGCAATGTATAAATGTCAATACCCTAGGGGAACCAGTGTGGTGCTGCTAACCACATGGCTGGAGGTTCAAACCCACCAGTCTTTCCTCAGAGTCCCTATAAAGGCCATTATGAATCAGAACAAACTTGATGTTATTTAGTAGCATAACAACAGCAACAGATATTTGTGACCTGAAATGGACTGGTAGTGGCCATTTTGAATCAGACAAACATATGGTTTACTCTGCTGGGAATGACGTCAACTAAAGGAATACGCAGAAATGACTAAATTTTGGGAAGAGACAATGGAGAAGCCCAATACCAGCAGCCAATACAAGGCCAGAGGCATACTGTGGAACAGACTGTCCATTGCCCATATGCAAGTTCAGGCTGAAGTTGAAGAAAATTAAGACAAGCCCACAAAAGCTACAATACAACCTTGAATATATTCCATCTGAATTTAGATACCATATCAAGAAATTAGAAACAAATAGCCAAAGACCAGAAGACTTGTGGTACTACATCAAGAACATATATATTTGTAGGGTATACTCTTTGGTTGGTTGATGATGCTTGGAGGGGATTGTAACCATGGCAATAAAACAATATATGATAGGATGAATGTAAAGCTAATAATGTTCTCCCATGTAAACTATCACATAATTCACAATAAAACATATATATATATATATATATA
>NW_006409028.1:709227-731843 GCF_000296735.1 Chrysochloris asiatica | reverse complement strand
TTCTGATATTCTCTGCTTTCAGCCAAGATCCATTGGACATCTACAATGATATCCCTCATTCCATGTCCTCTTCTGAATCCAGCTTGAACCTCTGGAAGTTCTCTATCAATGTATGATTGTAGCCATTTCTATATTACCTTTAGTAAAACTTTACTCGAGTGGGAAATCAAAGATATTGTCAGATGATTTCCACATCCGTTGGGTCACCTCTCTTTGGAATGGGCCCAAATATGGATCTCTTGCAGTCAGTCGGCCAGATAGTTGTCTTCCAAATGTCTTGGCATAGATGAGCAAGTGCCTCCAGTGCTGCCTCACTTTCTTGAAATATTTCAATTTTTATTCCATCAATTCCTGGTGCCTTGTTTTTTGCCAATTCCTTCAATGAACCTTGGACTTCTTCCTTCAGTATCATTGGCTCTTAATCATATGCTACCTCTTGAAGTGGTTGAACATCAACCATTTCCTTGTGGTACAGTGACTCTGTGTTTTCCTTCCATCTTATTTTGATGCTTCGTTCAATAATTTTCCCAGAGAATCCTTCAATAACATAAGTCAAGGTTTGAATTTTTTCTTCAGTTCCCCTAGCTTGAGAAATGCTGTATGTGTTCTTCCCTTTTGGTTTTCTGACTCCTGATCTTTGCACATTTCATTATAATATTTGACCTTGTCTTCTGTAGCTGACCTTTGACATTTTCTGTTCAGTTCTTGGACCTCCTCATTTCTTCCATTTGCTTCAACATCTCTATGCTGGAGAGCATGTTTCAGTGTCTCTTCTGACATCCATTTTGATCTTTTCCTTCTTTGTTGCCTTGTTAATGAATTTTTGCTTTCTTCCTGTATGGTGTTCTTGATATCATCCCATAACTCTTTTGGTCTTCAGTCTTTAGTGTTTAATGTATCAAATCTGTTCTTTAGATGATCTCTAAATTCAGGTGGGTTATATTCAAGGTCATATTTTGGCTCTCCTGGGCTTGTTCTCATTTTTTTCAGCCTCAGTTTGAATTTGCATAGGAGCAATTGATGGTCTTTTCCACAATCTTCCCCCAGCCTTGTTTTGACTGGTGATATAGAGCTTTTCCATCCTCTCTTTCCACAGATGTAGTCAAATGATTTCTGTGTATTCCATCTGGTGAGGGGCATGTGTATAATCATCTCTTATGCTGTCTAAAGGAGGTATTTGAAATGAACAAATTGTTGATTTTGCAGACTTCTATCATGCAGTATTGGCAGGAGTAAATTCAGCTTCATCAAGGTATCATGTGCTGATACTTGAATGGAATAATGGAAAACATAGTTTTTGTATTCTAATATGATATTCTTTTCCTGAAATAAGGAACATAGACCCAATTTTGCCAAAATTGGGTTTCAAAATCTGGTTATTTGAAGCGAAAAATTTTTCTCTTGTGAAAAAGTTTAAGAGTTGCAGGAGTTTATAGCTTCTCTAGAGGAAGATATATCAAGATGACTTCATGGAGTGACTCCTGTCACCCAGAAGGACCATGAAGCCCACTGGCAGATTCATATACTCATTATACACTGAAGATAGTTAAAAATATTTTAAATGTGAATGGCAATAGGTTCATTGACTAGTTATTATGAAAAATTATTTTAATGTTCATAAGCTATTCAGTTCTCAGTAAGGAATGTCTATATTTGGAGTCACTGTTGTTACTCTTATTCTTAGGTGGTGGATATTTTGTAAGACTGTGTTGGTTCCTGATGATTCCTGTTTTTACTTTCTTCCTTGTGTGAGATCATGTAGGCTGAGGAGGAGCTTAACTTGCTGCATACATTCAAGGAGAATGTGGAGAGGGCATAGGTGCAGCAAAAGATTACCCTGAGACCCCTAATCTCCAGATCAGAGGCATTTATTTATTAAAATGTTTTACCTTAAAAAGTAGAAAAAGAGACATGTTCTTAAAACTAATTATCTAATATATACACTTTGACTTGTGCCAAAAATAAAATAAAATTTTAATAGAACTCTACTCAAAGAGTTTACAAATGTAGTGAACATAGAGTGCATACACTTAACCCTATGCAAGAATATGAGAAGGCTTTCTGCCTTATACAATGAAAACACATGCAAAACGATGGCCCACATCATCATGTCAACTCCCTGTGCACTCACCAGGATTTAATGTTTGTCTGGGAAGTGGATGGATGCTTGTTACAACACTAATCATATTGTTTTGTCATTAAGCTTCCTGACACCTATCTTTAAAATGGTGTGTGGATTAAGGCATACATTTCAGTTTTTACAATAACAAAGGTAACACTGATACCCTATGTTTAGTTATAAAGAATGGCAATGCAGTGCAGTGCCAGTATATCTATTCCTCTTTGTGACACCCAGTGATTTATAGCAACATGCCATGCTGAGCATATGCTCTATCTAACAAGAATGGTTGTTATTATTTAAGTGAACCCTGCTAGATTAAATTCCAAGGAAAGTTTAGAAAACTTTAATTAAATTCTGTATGATAATGTTTGTTTCAATTTCCGTTCAACCCAACTGCATGTCTGCTAGTGTCACACCATAAAAGATAATCAGACTAGAAATAAAGTTTACTATTAAAATGTATCCTTCAAAATATTCTTATGATACTTTGTTTCTTGTGTTTTTTCCCTTTATTTTAGCAACCAGTCATTACATTTTATTTGGTTTAGCAATTCATTTTCTATTGCAATCACTTCTCTAAGAAGCCCAGGAAGAAAAGTTTTAAGCATGCCATTTTGATTTTAATTTAAAATTTGGACAGCAATAATTTGAATAGCAACAGTAATCAATGTTGTAATACTACTAAAAGGAATAACATATGGCATTTGTATAGGAACTGGGTGCTTAAAAAGCCCTTGAGCTTTCATGATCTCATTTAATTCTCATGGATCCTTAAGTAGACTAAGATCATTCATTGCTTTTAAGTTGTCTTATTTTAGTTTCTATAACTTCAGGTTGTAATTTGCTAATTAGAAATCACGGGAAACAAGTGCACTGTGAAAAATAATTCAGAGCTACTTACAGTTGAAGTCAGTATATGATTATGTTTTTTTTTCCTCTTTAATATGACATGGATAGCCCTGTCAGATGGAGTATTTATCAGATAAATTAATGGCTGGATAATTATCGTCTGCAATGCACAGCACACTGACAAACACACTGCCAGTGCTTCTGTTCAGAAAAGCGCCTTCTAATCACTTCACCTGCCCTCATTAAGCCAAAGCCAATGCCTGCACCATCTTCTGGAAATGTCGGTGAACACTTTTTGTTTTTTAAAATAACTAAATTTGTCCTAGAAGCAAATATACCACAGAAAGAAAGAAAAACACTAATCAGGATATTGTGATTTGACACACTTAGTTGCCTTTTAGAGAATGCCTTCATACGTTTCAGCTTGATGCGATCTCAGAATCCCGTAGAACGCAGAGGGCTTTTCATCCCATTGACAGAGATCCATTTATAAAACAACAATCTTTTGTGTGTAGTAATCTTTAATCTTATTTTGTCACATACTTCTCAGTCACATTTCCACGCGTTTTACAGTATAATTTATAGCACTGAAGCAGCTCCTGCCCTGGGAAAGGTCAGTCTGTCAAGGTTTACTTGTCTTTGAAGAAAAGTAATAGAGCATTATTTATGAACCAAAGAATACACTTCATTCCTTTAATCAATCTGGAAGATGCTTGTATTATTGTAGCTTTTGTCACCACCCTCCTTTCAAAAAAAGAAAACATAAGCAAAGGATATGCCAATCTGGCTTTCTCTTTTATGTTGTAAAAGACTCTTACCTTTTATGTTTTTTCTGCTTTGCTATTTATGGCACTATGGGAATAACACTCCTGATTATGTCTCTGATACTGGGAACGATTTGTAAATTATGGTCAAGGGGTTGATCTTTTCTAAAGATCATAGAACCTCTGGATAGATTAATCAATTCTAGCCACTATACTCAGCATGTAAAATTCATCTGCTAAAACAGAAGGGGATTTGCAATAAAAATGTTCTACATAAAGGAAAAGTTTAAGAGGTTCAAATTCTCTTAGAGAGTAATCAGTAAAACAAAAGCAATTGTTATGTTTTTGTACAGAAGATCCCAAATATAACCACAGTTGGTCCCCATATGTTTCTAGAAACCATCACAAGCACAAATTAGAACATGCTGTGTGGGGAAATGGATTGGTAGTTAATTAGAGAAAACAGTTACACTTCGAATAAATGTCTCCATTTAAAGATTTAATTTAGGTTTAAAAAAGGTATTGGTTGTGAATTAATTGCAAATAGACACAAAGATCACCTTATTAAAGTTTAAAGAGTATGTGAATATATGTACATATTCATAAATACATTTATACATACATTATATTGGTGTCATTGTTAAGTACCATTGAGTTGGTTCCAATACATAGTGATATTGTATAGGGTTTCTGAGGCCGTTTATCTTTGTGGGAGCAGAAAGCTTCATAGATATGGACTCCTGATGTGGTGCTGTAGGATAAGCACTGGACTGTGAACTCCAAGGTCCATGATTCAAACCCACCTGCTGCTCCTGCTGTGGTTCTGTAGGATAAGCACTGGACTGCTAACAACAAGACTCACCAGCTACTCTTTAGAAACTCTTTACAAAATCTCTTAGCAGTCTAGTGCTTTTCCTACAGAGCCATACCAGGACTCCACATATATAGGTATGGTGGTGGTAGTGGTGGTTGTGCTGGTGGTTGTGTGCTAGAGAGTCTTTCCTGACTCATAGCAATTCTAAGAAAATTTCTGAGGCTGTAAATCTTTACGGAAGCAGAAGGCTTTATCTTTCTCTCACAAAGCAGCTGGTTGATCTGAACTCCCGACTTTGTGGTTAACAGCTCAATTAGTAACCCACTACACTACCATAACTCCATATGTATATATGCATATATTTATATAAGAGTGTGGTGGCTCTGTAGGATAAGTATTGGAGAAAGATGAGGCTTTCTGCTCTTGCAAAGATTTAAACCATATATGTATTTAAGCATTTATGTATACACATATATGGAGAATGTGGTGACTCTGTACTATAAGCACTGGACAGAGAACCACTAGATCAGTGGTTCGAGCCACCAGCTGCTCTGTGGGAGAAATATAAGTCTTTTGGCTCCCACAAAGATATACAGCCTTAGAATCACTACACAGGGTCATTATGAGTTGGAGCTGATGCCATGGCACTTAACAACAACAAATTATGTATGCATATGTGTATATATGTATATATATATGGAGCTCTGGTAGTACAATAGTTATGAATTGGGCTGCGAACCACAAGGTCAGCAGTATGAAACTACCAGCTGTTCCGCTCGAGAAAGATGAGGCTTTCTGCTCCCCTAAAGATTTACAGCCTTGGAAACCCTGTATAGGGTCGCTATGAGTTGGAACCGACTCCACGGCACATACAACAACTATATATATATATATATACACACACACACACACACTAGACTCTGAACTCCAAGGTCCATGGTTCAAACCCACCTGCAGCTCCTGCTGTGGTTCTGTAGGATAAGCACTGGACTGCTAACGACAAGACTGATAGTTCAAACTCATCAGCCACTCTTTAGAAACTCTATACAAAATCTCTTAACAGATTGGGAGGGGAACAGAAAATTGTTGTGTGGCTGGCTAGTTCACAAGGTGCTGCTGCCGGTGCCCCGAAGCCCAACACCATGGGTGAACTGTTCCAGCAGGCCCCCATGGCACTGGAGGAATGGGAACGGCAGCCAGAAGCCCAACTGTACTGCTATCAGCAGCCAAGAAGGCTGAACGCACTTCCTGAAGCCGGGTCTCCCGATCACTCAGGCTTGCCAGCCTGGGTTTAGGGACCTCCAGGGGACTGCCACCCAGCCTGAAAAATTCAGAATGCTTCAAGGATGAGGAGCTGGAGGAATTGGCCTCTCCCAGTCCAGGGAGGGCAGGCAGGAGGTCTTCCTAGCAGCCGGCTGCAGAGCACACTCTGTGGAGAGGATGAGTGACTCTTCCCCCAATTGGGTAGAAGAAGGGGTGAGTAAAACTTGTCTATCTGCATTCTGGTTATATTAAAACACCCGTCCATGTCCATGGCTGATGACAACATTGAGCGTCAATGTGAAATGATTCTGTCGAATAGATGTGTGACAGTGGATTGTGTGGCAAATAATTCGCAAATCAGCCATGGCTCATCCTATGAAATAATCCACAACAGAATTGGCTTTCAAAGTTTGTGTGAGATGTGTACAGAAACAACTCATGGAAGAGCAGAAGCACTTGGGCAGCTGCAAAGAAAAACACAACAAAATAATTGGACTGATACTTGAAAGAAGGTAAAAGTTTCTTTAAAAATCATTACTGGTGACAAGACATGGATTCATCATTATGAGCCTGAAAGTAAATGGCAGAGTATGGAATGGAAAAACTCTCAATCACTGACAAAGAAAAAGTTCAAAATTCAACTATCAGAGTTTGATGCTTGCAACTTTCTGGGATTCGCAAGGGCCTGTATTGGAACATTATAAGCAAAAAGGTTCAATAATCAACAGTGCTCATTACAGTACAGCTCACTGAAGAGCTGAAGCCTAAACTTTTGATGAAAAGCAGAGGATTGCTATCCAAGGGCTTTGTGATCTTGAATGAAAACGCATGTCCACACAACTCTGCCCACACTGTTGACACTCTCCAAAAGCTTCATTATGAGGTGTTAAAGCATCCTCCTTATAGTCCTGATCTTGCGGTATTGGCCGTTCACCATTTTGGCTCCCCAAAAGCAGTCCTTTGAGGACAAAGATTCACCTCCGATGAAGTGAAGACAGTGGTGCATTTGTGATTAGTGCTCAGTTTAAACCTTTTTTAAAATAAGGGAATACAGATGCTTGTTGACAGAAAGACAAAGTGCATTGAAAAGCAAGGAGATTACGTTGAAACATGATGCATTTGTATTTTCTAAAAGTTGATTAAAATACATTCTACATCCATCGTGCAGATAATTTTTGACTCACCCTTGTACAGGTATACCAGGAAATTTTTCCCATCACAGCAAGGTATCTGCTCATTAGTCAAGGGTATCAAAGGCTGTGCTATGAAAATTTCATTGGGAAACCTTACCTTATCTATCATACAGTTCTTGTCTTGCCATTTAAAATTTATTTTTATTCCCTAAACTTAAAGAACAATTTAAAGGAACATAATTAAGTCCCTCAAGGATGCCAAAACTGCTGTGGTTTAATTGAGGAGTGCAGAGTTTACTTTACCTCTGCTTGGCATATAGTAGACACTGAAATATAAGAGCAATTTTGATTAATAAAAAATATTTGATGTAATTTAATATAAGAAAAGTCCGAATCACAGCCCATAGGAAATATATGATCTATGCTGAGGATAGAAACTCTGTATTTCTGGAGTAGGCTACATTCCAGAATAAAGAATAAGCCATATATTGATGCTCTAACTGTATTCTTTGGGATAACTATTTAAATAACAGGTGTTTATTTCCAACTGCCTCTATCTGCATATCTTTGTTGGAGGGGGTTCTCCAAAGTCATTATGCTTATGTTAAGTGTTAGGAAATAAACAAGTCAAGGAGTTTTCAACCAATGACTAATAGAGATGGACGTCATGTCTCTCTTCAGTAGACAACTACATAATTTCCCAAAATGTTCTCTTGGGATTTGGTTCCAATTAAAATGCACTATTAATTCACTGCCTTTCCTTCCTTGACTCATGCTACTATTGCACTGTTAGTTCAATCACCAGCAATATGTTTGGTTTGTCTTTGTATTCTTGTTTCAGGGTCTTCTTTTGAGGGAACCCACACTGAAAAACTGTACATAGTCTAGTAGTCAGACACTGTCTCTGGTTAGATTTCATTTAAAGATTTGTAAAGAGATAACAACAGTATGAGACCTAAAGACAGGACAAGTTTAAGACTTATTAAATATGGCTTTTCAAAGCTAATAGCAAAGACTAAAGTGTGTCCCATGATATGTTTGATCATATAGTCATTTCTAATGAGAAAATAGTAAAAATTGGCTCACTTAAATAGATCTTTCTCATAAAGAAAATGTCTACTATTGTTGATAAGTGCCAGAAAATTCGTTCCAACTCCTAGTGACCCGGCGTAGGGCATCCAAGGAACAGCTGGTGGGTTTGAACTGCTGACCTTGTAGTTAGCATTGCAGCGTTTCCTATAGTGCCCCACCAAGACTCCAAACAGATGTTTCTAATTAAGAAAATGTATCTTTGGCAGAGACAATTGGGCAATTTATAAAGAAACAAAAATCAGACTAGTTTCAGAATCTTCCACCACAATACTTAGTGTGCTTTTTCACTCAATAATTTTATCTAAAGCTAAGACAATGTTCATCTAGTAATATCATAAAATATATTTTAAATATGCAAGGGCTTTGAATACTATATAAAATGTATTAAAAGAATATTTCAGTCAAGGAAGAGATAGATAAAAATCAGGATATCAATAATTGTGAAGAAATTACATTAAAAGACAGTGATAGTTATATAATTATTTAAAATATAACTGTATAAATAGTTATTTTAAACTAAATTATTTAAACCATTATTTTTTGTAATCCAGTTACAAGAACTAATGAAAATGTTAAAATTATTGTTGAAATAATTTAAAAATAAAAGAGAAGATAAATACAAAATAAGCATAATAATCTCCTCAAAATGTTAAATACAGAAATTTAAAAGTGAAGGAATCCTGGTGTGGCACTGTAGGATAAGCTGGACTGCTAATTGCAAGGTTGGCACCAGCCATACTCAGAAACCCTATGCAAGGTCCCTACAAGTAAAAAAATGATTCAGCACACACCAAAAACAACAACTTTTTCTTGTATTCTTTCATAAAAATTAGTCAAAATATAAAATTCTATTTCTGGTATCTTTTAAACTTGAAACTAGGAAATATGAGGGGCTTTCATAAAGTTTATGGAAAAATGAAGTCAAGATATAATGAAAGTTTTCCACAAACTTTTAAAAGTCCCTTCGTGAGAGCCAGGGCTTGATGGCAGATGAGGGAGAAGTGCAGTGAGGATCTTTGTCAGCAATAACACAGAATACTAGATGAAGCAGGTTCAAAGGATGGTCCCAGAACTCTGGACCACTTATAAAGGAATATTTAGAAAGTTTGCCGGCTTACAGCCAGTGGAATTTGTAGTGGAAGCAAAAAATCTAGTGCTTTCAGGAATCCATTGGACTCAGTGACTCCGGAGTGGCCACTTGGGTGAGACGGAGCCAGGGAAGGAACAGAGCCACTGCAGACTGATGCCTGACTGATCCATGGAGATAAAAGGTTCAGACATGCTTTTTGTTTTTTTTGTTTTTTTTTCAGGTGTCTGTTTATTGGTTTCTCACTGTCTGCACACCTCCATTCTGGTGACTAGAGGGGGTGTCTGAGTGAGTGGACACCAACACCCCCCCCCCCCCGGAGGGTTCTACTATGCTTTCACACAGATCTGCTCAGAATTTAAAGCAAAAGACCCTGAGTAAAACCAAAATGGCAGCACAAAATGACCACAGCCAGCCCTGAACTATTTATCACTAGGAAAAAGGCCTGAATGGGGGTTGTGGAGCAGAAGAGATACAGAAAAAAAAGGAAACAGGCTTAAAATTAAATCTGAGTTATGTCATAATGTCAAACAGTGGAATATTGAAATATCTCAGGAAGACTTGAAGGCAAGAAGCTTACAGAGGGAAATTAAAGTCATGCTCTTATTTGGCTACAGAATTTTTGTTTTCCCTCTCTTCTTTTTTCTGTGATTATAGACTACAGTATCCAATCTGTCTTTTTTGTTGTTGCTGTTTTGTTTTTTGGCCCCCTCTTAACCTTAAGGGAACTCTTTCTTTCCCTACATTACCCAAGAAGAGACAGCAATTGCAGTCATATAGTCAAGCTACCATCACACCCTATAAAATCCCTCCATCCAGGCAAGAACCAGTACCAGCTGCCATACACCAGTTAGACAGCAAACACCTGCAACAATTACTCTGAGTTGAATAATAAGAAGAATGAAAGGAGAAGCCCATCTTGTAATCCCATCTACCTGGAGGAAATCAGAAAGCATAACAAACCATCATCATACATTCATATAAGTATTAAGGTCACAGCTAACTATTGAATATGCTGAAGAAACAGATGACCATCTCTGGACGTGTCCAGAAACAAGATAAGGTGACTGAGATAAATGAGATGGAGATAAACCTACACTCCATATTGGAAGGAGGGCAGTCTTTGGAAATGCTTGAGAAGGAATTCAGAAATATGATCATGAAATGTGTCCAAACACTTTACAAAGGAGTTGAGAAAAATAAGGAAGAAGTCAGGAAAGCAGTACAGGAACAATAAAATACGATAAATACAGCATTGGAAACAACTAAAAACCTACAGAAAGAGGTCCAAATGATTAATAATAGAATATCAGGAATGGACAATATACTGAAAGGGCAAAGGAGTAGAATTGAAGAGATGGAAGCCAGAACTAGTCAGCTAGAAGACAAATCTCTCAATACTACTAAGATAGAAGAGCAAGCAGATAAAAGGATGAAAAATCTGAAGAAGGTCTAAGATTCATGTTGGATAACATGAAGAAGAATAACTTAAGAATTATCGGCATTCTACAACAGGAAGAATCACAAAAGTCCACAGAGGAGATAGTTGATCTTCTGGAAGAAAAATTCCCTAACATCCTGAAATGTGAAAAGATAAGCATTCGAGAAGCTCAATGAACCCAGGAAAGATAGACCCCAAAAGAAAATCACCAAGACATATAAATGTCCCCTTGTATGACTTCCAAATTCTAGAAAAAAAAAAAAAAAAGAATATGTCCCATGTATAAAAAAGTGAAAGATAAAGGGAATTTAAAGAATATTAAAAATCAGAAAACATGATGCCCATGTTGTTTGTCTCACTTGACACCTAGAAATTCCTACAGGCAGGGATCTTGTTGCCTTATTTATTGACATTTTGAGAGCACCAAGAAAATGGCCTGATGCATAATAGGAACATAGTAGGAATTTAATAAATATTTACTGCCTGAATGAAGTGAGAAGATATTTCTTAAAGTAAATGTAAATGTGATAATCTTCCACAGTAAAGCACAAAACATTATTTATTTTAAATAATCCAATTGCTTTAATAATTATGCTTAATCAAAAATGAAATTTTGATAGCATATATTAAATCACATTGTAGAAATCCCATTAAAATACAAGAAAATACTAAAATAAGCAAGACTATTAGCTGTATTATTTGACATTTTTATACTTTTTATTTGATTATTAGCTTTACATATGGTGTATAAAATCATAAAATTAAGAATGTGAAGAATTTGAATATAAATTAATAAGATCAAATTTAGTTTCATATTTGGTAGCGTAGTGGTTACGAATCGGGCTGCGAACCTTAAGGTCAGCGGTTCGAAACTACCAGCTGCTCTGTGGGATAAAGATGAGGCTTTCTACTCCTGTAAAGAGTTACACTCTTGGAAACCCTGTACAGGGTCGCTATGGGTCGGAACCAACTCGACGGCACTTAACAACAACAACAATAATGGAATATACTATTTTGAAAGAATTTACCCTCAGGGTACAATCATTTTAAAAATATATAATCTTGATATAGGAATAGATAGGTCAATTGATTATATATATTTGGAAATATAGTATTAAATTTATGACAGAGCAATCAATGCACTGCATGATACTTTTTGTAAAATGGACTCTTTGGGGAATAAGTCAAGTTGGGTATTTGTATTACAAATTACAGACAACTGAATTGAAAAAGAGATAGAAAACCTAGAAGAAAACTTGCATGACATATTACACCTGGCCTGGGAAAAGATTGCGTATGCCTCCAAAGCAATGAACAAATTATGTAGATAGAATTATCTTTTAGATATCCACAGTGATGTGCATATGATAAATCACCATGAAACTATAATAAGTGACAAACTGAGTATTTTACGTATCACAAATATAAACTGTAATATTGTATTTTAAATATGATACATATGTATTTATGCATTGTAAACATGTTTAATCTCATTATATTAAATTATAAAGATTTTATAAATCACATCTATAGTCATTGATCTTAAATGTAAAGATCCTTATGAATGATTAAGAGAAAGTTTAAATCATCATTTACAAAAATGCATGAGTCCTGAAAACTTAACAAAATAAAACATACACATATGAAAATAAATATGCAAAATAAATGGAGAAAACAAAGGATGTGTTATTTTTTCATCAAATTATAAAGCATATCTTTCATAATTATATTCTGTACTTATGAAGATGAAAGAAAAACAATGAGTTTAAACATTACTCCTAGGGAAAAAAAGTAATATCAAACTTCTGATATTAGGTTTCAAAACCTTTAAGAAGTTCATGTTGTTTTATCAGGTAGTAACTCTACCTTAATTAAAGCTGCAAACAATGTTCATTAAGAATGTTCATTATATAATTCATATGCAGTTGTTAAGGGTTTCTGAATAGTGGTTTGAGTAGTAGGTTTGAGCTGCTGAACTTGTGGTTAGCAGTACAGTGCTTAGCCTAAAGTTCCAAAAAAGGACTCCAGAATCTATATCTATATCCCTATCTCTACATATTTACTTTTATATAATTTATATTTGTTGTTGTTAAGTATTGTTGAGTCAGTTCAGATTCATAGCCACCACGTCTAGGGTTTCTGAGGAGTGGCTTGTGAGGTTGAACTGCTGACCTTGTGAGGTTGATAAGCATAATTTATATATTTTGCTAAACAAACAAACAAACACCAAAAAGCAAAACAGAAAGACCTAGTTATAAGGAAAAACAGGTAAAAGAAAATGATGCACATAGACAAGATACGCCATTCATCAGTTTATCATATTGTGATGGCCTGTGTGCTGCTGGAACCTATGCCACTGGTACTTTATATACCCAGGGTAGACAGCTTTCAGCAGAACTTCCAGACTATGACAGACTAGGAAGAAGAAGAGGTGAATTGTTACTGAATGGTTGTTGTTGTTGTTAAGTGCCCATAGTGATCCTGTGTAGGATTTCCGAGGAGCAGCTGGTGAGCTTGAATCGCCAACCTTGCAGTTCAAATGGCTTTGCAGTCTGGCGTATTAACCCACAGTGTCACACCATAGCAGCTAAACATTGTCAGTTACAGTACCAGAAGATAAGCCCCTCAGGTTAGAAGTCACCCAAAATATGACTGGGGAATAGCTACATCCTTAAAGTAGAGTTGACCTTAATGATGTGAGTGAAGCCAAGCTTTCAAGACCTTCATTTGCTGATGTGGAATAATTCAAAATGGTAACAATCAGATGCAAACATCCATTAGTAATCTAAATATGAAACATATGAAATGTGAATCTAGGAAAATTGGAAGTCATCAGAAATGAAAGTGAACACATGGAAGTTGATATCCTAGGCATTAATGAGCTGAAATGGACTGGTATTGAATATTTTGAATCTGACAATCATATGATTTACTATGTCAGGATCAAAAAATTGAAGAGGAATGGTGTCATATTCATTTCCAGATTTTTCTGGAAATACAGTACTCTCTGTGATAGAAAAATGTTCATATACTACAAGCAGCACAGCAGTTCAAACCCATCAGCAGCCCTATCCAGGACCGCTATGAGTCAGGACCGACTCAAAAGCACTTGGCAAAAGCAATAACACAAGGAAGGCCAGTTAATACCACTGTTAGCCAGTTTTACTCACCAATCATTAATGCCAGTGATGATGAAATTGAAGAATTGTACTAACTTCTTCAGTCCAAAATTGAATATACGTGCAGTCAAGATGCATTGATAATTACTGGTGATTGGGATGCAAAAGCTAGAAACAAAGGATGAGTAGTTTGATAATATGGCCTTGGTGAAAGAAACAATGCTGGAGATCACATGATAGAATTTTTGTAAGACTATTGACTTCTTCATTGAAAATACCTTTTTTCAGCAACATTTAAGGCAACTTACCCATGGACTTTACCAGATGGAATAAATTGACTGAATTTGTGGGAAGAAATGTTGGAGAAGCTCAATATCATAGCCAAAACAAGGTCAGGGGCTGGTTGTGGAACAGACCAGCACTTACTCATATGCAAGTTCAGACTAAAGCTGAAGAAAATTAAAAACAAATCCATGGGAGTCAAATATGACCTTGAATATTTTAAATTCCTCCATAATTTAATGTATTCAGAGCAAATAAACTGAGAAACTTTATTGTTTATATGCAGAAAAATGTGGCATTAGAATTGAAGTAAGATTTGTTAACAAGCAGCAATTTGCAAACGTCAGAAACTTGGTTGCTGATAGTGAAGAGAATTTAAAATGAAGATCAAAGATTAGAGTGTTTAGTATGGATTGCACTTGAATTTAAAGAACACAAAAGTCCTCACAACAGGACCAATAAATAACATCATGGTAAATGGAGAAAAAATTGAATTTGTCAGACTTCATTTTGCTTGGATCCACAATACGACCTACAGTAGAAGCAGCAGCCAAGAAATCAAAAGGCATATTGTCTTAGGCAAATCTGTTTTAAAAGACCTCTTTAAAGTGTTCAAGAACAAAGATAACAGTTTGAGGACTAAATTGTTCCTGGTCCAAGCCATGGTATTTTCAAAAAGCTTCATATGCATATTAAAGTTGAACAATGAATAAGGAAGTTCATAGAAAAATTGATATATTAGAATTATGATGTTGGCAAAGAATATTGAAAATGTTGCCAGAAAAACAAATAAATCTGTCTTGAAAGAAATATAGTTCAGGATGCTCTGTAGAACCAAGGATGGTGAGATTTGGTTTCTCAGTCTTTGAACATGTTGGCAGAAAGAATAAATATCTGGAGAAGAACATCAGGTTTGGTAAAGTGAAGGGTCAACGAAAAAGAGGAAGATCCTGACAAGATGCACTGTCACAGTTGCAACAATAACAGGACCAAACATAACAACAATTGTGAGGATGGCACACAGTGGGGCAGTGCTTTCTTCTGTTGTGCCTAGGCTCAGTATGAATGGGAACTGACTCAAATGTACCTAGTAAACCTAACAAGACAAGATGAAGAGTTAGATCATATATATGAATGTTATGTCTTGTGGGGAGACATTCACATTTTCCAAGGTAGAAATAGACGGATGAACTCCAGGCCAAGTTAATGAAGGACATTATGCATTTGGATAATCTGGATCCCAAGAAAGGAAAGTTCTTTCTACTCACAGACCCAAAATAAGATAAAAGCAGCAAATAACCAGGAACTGCAATTAGTATGGATTAGTCATCAGAAGCATTACTCCAATCTTCAGAAAACCCAAGGTATGGGTTAGGAAGTAACAACCTGAGTTCAAGGGACAATAGACTCTTTCTATGTGACTTACCTCCTGGGACAACTAGTTTTTGGTGAACATTCTTCACCACTTCACCTATACAGGTATGCCTTTGGCTTTCTTTTGTTGGGTGCTGAACTACAATAGGAAACAATATATACAGCAATTTAGAACTTGGGCTCTTAAGATAGGTAGATTTAGGTTCAGATTCTGGTTCTCAAACTTAATAACTCATATCATAGTTAAATTATTTGACCACTGAATCTCAGTTTTTACATAAGAAAATGATGTTGTTGTTAAGTGCTCTCAAGACAGTTATGACTCATAGCTACCCTGTGTGGGGTTTCTGAGGAGTGACTAGTGGATTTGAAATGCCAACCTTGCAATTAGTCTAACACTTATCTTACAGCACCACACCAGGACTTCATTATGTGGATAATTGTGTGTGTGAAAACCCTGTGTCGAGTACACCAACTCTTTAGCTAAAGGATTTCTGGTTTACTCATTTCTGCTCCCAATGAAATGGGAAAGGAGGGGTTATTTCTTCTATTAATTACCTCTCATTTCTGGGATACTGTATTTCCTCCTTTTTTTGATATAGAATATATATATCAGCCTTTCCCTTATTCAGACATAAATACACACATATGAAGGCGCTTAAAAAGGTTGGCGGGAAAAATAGAATGAAAAGAATTTGCTTACAGAATATGCCCTTTAGTTGTTCTAATTATAATACATTTCTGCGTGTTTTTGTGTACATCCCCAAAAACAAACAAATAAACAAAGAAAAACAGAGGTCATGGAAGCAAATACTGTTGCATGATGATGCACAGAAGAGATTGTAATCACTACAATGAAACAATGACTATAAAACTAATGTTTTCCCATGTAACCTATCACTCAATTCATACACACACACACACACACAAATAGAGTTATCCAGGTACTTTTCTGAAGCCACTTTGTAAGTGCATATATACACAACTATCCACATGTGTATGTGTGTATATGTGTATAAAGAAAGAAAAAGTTTATATATATATATATATTCTCACTCTGTCAAAAGGAGAAGGAAATACAGTATCCCAGGACTGAGATGTATTTAATAGAAGAAGTAACCCCTCCTTTCTCATTTCATTGGAGGCAGAAACAAGTAAACCAGAAATCCTTTAGCCAAGATTTTGTGTACTTGCACAGAATTTTCATATTAACTTTGAGAAATTCTCATAATTTTGGTAAATACTGTATCTCCCACAAGACTACTAATGGTCTGATTTGATTGTAGTAGTTCTGTTCCAAAGAGATTTTTGTTATGTAAAAATTTAATTGACCAAAATTGTCGTTTGTGCTCTGAAATAACTTTGATTTTCCACTATCAGATACAAATTCTTAATTCATTTAGGACCCATAATTCATTTCAACTATCCCATTACCTTTTCCTAAATATGTAGCCTAATAGAACAAGCACAAATCTGTATTTAAAAAATAAGACTTTTCTAGAAAAGACTCAGCATACCTCATCTGGACATTGAAGTGTTTTAAATCAGTGTATTGTCATAAAAGCTCTAATGCTTTGTGCATATATTTCAGGCTAATAACTTCCCTCTTTATCTACAGAGATAAACTCATTAAACTAAGATTTATTGTATACTTGGCATCTTTTCTAAAAATAAATATGAATTTCACTTTTACAATAACCACAAAAGTAGATCCTGTTGAATACCAAGGAGGGTGAAAATCTGAGTAGGCAAGTGATTAGGAGCTGGTTAGGGGCAGAGTGGGCATTTGCTCTGAGTTACCATGACTCCGAGAAGCTGGGTTATATGAAGAAAAACATGGCATCAGGATTGGAGGAAGACTCACTAACAACCTGCAATATGCAGATAATACAACTTTGCTTGCTGAAAGTGAAGAGTACTTAAAATATTTACCGATGAAGATCAAAGAGCACAGCTTTTGGTATGGATTGCATTTCAATGTAAAGAAAACAAAAATCCTCATCACTGGACGAATACACAACATTCTTATCAACAGAGAAAAGATCGAAGTTGTCAAGGACTTCATTCTTCTTGGATCAACTGCCAACACTCACGGAAGCAGCAGTCAAGAAATCAAATGACATATTGCATTAGGCAAATCTGTTGCACAAGATCTTTTTTAAAGTGTTGAAGAGCAAAGATGTCAGCTTGAAGACTAAGGTGTGCATGACCCAGCCATGGTATTTTCAATAACCCCATATGCATGCAAAAACTGGACAGTGAATAAGGAAGACCATAGAAGAATTGATGCTTTTGAATTATGTTATTGGAGGATAATATTGAAAGTGCCATGGGCTGCCTAAAGAACCAACAGATCTGTGTTGGAAGAAGTGCAGTCAGAGTGCTCACTGGAGCAAACTTCGTTTCTCATACTTTGGACATAATATTGTCAGGAGGGGCCAGTCATTGGAGAAGGATATCATGTTTGGTAGGGTGGAGGGTCAGAGAAAAGGAGGAAGATCCCCCCAATGAAATGGACTGGCAAAGTAGCAGTATCAATGGGCTCAAGTGTGGCAACAATATTGAGGTTGGCCCAGTATTGGACAGTGTTTTGTTCCGTTGTGCATAAGGTCACTATGAGTTGGTACTGACTAAGTGGCACCTAACAACAACAGCAACCATGACTCCATAGAAGTAATGGTGTTTCAGTGATACAACTCTCACCATCAATTCGGGAGTCCCAGGCTTGAATCTCAGCCATTTGCAGCTATCACCCCCTCTGTCAGTGGAGGCTTATGTGTTACTATGATGCTGAAAATGTTTTAGTGGAATTTCCAGACTAAGAAGGAATAGGAAGAAAAGCCTGGTAATCTGCTCCTGAAAGTCAGCCAATGAAAACTCTATGGGTCATAATGACTTGATCCTCAACCCAATGGATATGGTGCAGGACTGAGTAGTATTTTGTCAATAACACTATGACTCCAAAGTCCAGCAGCTGCTCTGCTGCTCCTGAATGTTCCCTTTCATATGAGGGGTTAGGTAACTGGCATTCAGGCCTCTTCTGTATTCCTGGCAAATTTAACTATTAAACATGGAACTCTGTGTTGCTGTGGAGCCCCTAAATGGTAATGCATTCAAGCAAAGTTTGGAGGTTTAAATCTATCTAGAGGTACCTGCCGAGAAACAGAGGCCAGACATTCTGCTTTTGGAAAATCACTCACTGCAAGCATAGTTTACTCTGACACACATGCACTGCCATGAGTTGGAGTGACTGAATGGCAAACATTCCTTCTTTTTTTCTGTGTTGCTTCACAAAGTGTGGTTGCAGAATCTTTTGGCACATAGACTCCAGCTAGATGCTGCCACATGATGAGAGTTGTCATCAGTGTTTCAATCTCTTTTCCATCTCCGATTTAGTAAAAGATCATTATAAAATCACAACTGCCATTTATTAACTCAAATGCTTTCTTTTAGGACATTAATACTCACTGATGTGATTTGAATCAATTTTATGTGAAGCCAGGGTATTCCTATTTTATCCAACTCTAGCAAAACAGAGCTGTATTTTACAGTTGCTCTATGTTCTAATGTTAAATCTCCAATTCACCCAACTGCCTGATTTATGCTAAAGTCTGTGATTTTCTAAAATTCTATGTTCCCCTTAAGATTATATGATATCATATTCCAGTACCTAATGGGCTATATACAATGACCACTGCAGTGATAAAGTATAACTTCAGAAGAACGTGGCAAACGTGTGCATGTCCTTCTCATTTTCAATAAGACACAAATGTTTTAAGAATAGAAAATGAAAATACATTTTAAGGCCAATAAACTAGGAAGACATAGTATTCTAGGGAACAATAATTAAAGCTAAGGAGATTATAATGCCACCAAGAATGGTTATATTCCTTGTTTGTGCACTGGAATTGAAATAATGCAGTTCAAAATTCTATTGAAAATATGATTGCTAATACCAGAGGTGGCATAAACGAAGCTAAATCATAACAAGGAAAGAAAATGGAATGACTCTTCAAGCCTGTGCAATTTGTTCAACTCAGAGCTAAATATATTATCTAAAATGTATAGAAACTGATATGTTCATTATTATACAGTACTACAATGTTAGTGGGTTATCAGTGAAGATTCATTATTATAGCTGGTAAATGGTGATTGCTTGTAATAAAAAGCAGGTAGATGGAATTTCTTTATAAAGGACTAGCATTTAGTTTGAGGTTCAGAGTTACTTTGGAATGTTAAAGTTATAAATATTTGTGGTGGTTTACAAATATTCTATGCATTTACAAATATTCTATGTATTTGTAGTATGTAACTAACAGCCAACGGAAGGTCAAGAATTCATCATTATTTAAACCCATCTTATACTCTGCTGAGGAATGTCCTGAAAACTATAAGTTAAATGCAATGACTGTGAATTTGGAAATGAAACTATTTGGAAAATATAGACTATTTTGTTGTTGCTACTTTGTTGTTAAGTATTGTTGAATCAGTTCTGACACATAGAGGCTTTGTATAGGGTTTCTGAGGAATAGCTGGTGAGTTTGAACCACCAACCTTGTGTTAGCAGTCCAGTACTTATCTAACAGTGCCACACCAGGACTCCAGTATAGGTTGTAGAAGCTAAAAACACTACACATATTCCTAATTACTGGAGAAGATGTTTTTTTCTTATTGTGGAATTTTAATTAATGCTTTAAAAAAAATTGTTTGTAGTACAAAGTCTGTGTTAAACACAATCTATCCTGAGTCTGAAGGTAGACTAATGTGCCCCCAGTCAAGGAATCTCCAGTGTTTACTGGAATGGGATTTTCAGTAGCATTAGTAGTTAAAGGTCTTTGTCACAAATCTGATGTCTTAACTAGTAGGAGAATTGCTCACTGAACAGTTGTTCTGCCACCTTGCAGCACCTTGAGTAGGAGGAAACAAACAGAGAAAGTACATTGCCACAGAGTCAATTTCAACTTATAAGGACAAAATAGGACAAGGTAGAACTGCTCCATAGAGATTCAAAGGCTGGAAAATCTTTATGGAAGCAGACTGGCACATCTTATTCCAACAGAGTGGCTGATAGGTTCAAACTACCCAGCTTTTTGGTTAGTGGCTTAGCACTTTAAATACTGGTCCATAGAGTGCCCTTCTATTTTTGGCTTTAACAACTGTAAATTTATTATCCCACAGTTTAGGAAGTTAGAAGTCCAAATTCAGAGCGTTGTCTCTAGGGGAAAGCTTTCTGTAGGTTCTAGGGAAGGTCCTTATCTCCTTTAAGAATATGTAGGTAGTCTAGTATTCCTTGAAGATCTTCATAGGTCTCAGTATCAATCTTGCCCTGGATTTAGAAGCTTCACAGGTCAGGAACCCCAGGTCACTCCACTCCTGACTCTTCTCTCTTGGTGGTAGTTTGTCCCTCTGAGCTCAGCTCACTTCACTCTCCTTTTATATTTAGAAAGAGAATGACGTTAGATACAACCTGATCCTGTAGATTGCATTTGACATCATTAATATCATAGAAGTGAGGATTTACCACACAGGATAACTACATCAGATGAGGGTTTATCACATAAAATCACATCATGGGGGTGAATTAATGATATTAGATCTCATCATAGAGGATTACTGCAGCTTACCTGCCAAACACTTGAGAATCAAGGTCGAGTCACATTGACACAAAACCTTTACTATCACAACTACATTCTTCAATTTCTCAATATCCTTTCACAAATTATTTTACCATCATCAATACCAACTCACTGCCACCAAAGTTTTTCAAAGTCAATTATTTTTAAAACCCAGAGAGGCTATGACCTACAAAAATGTACCTTCCATTCCATGGATACCCAGTTAGATTTACCCTGAGGAGACACACGGAGGTAGTGAGAGCACCATTTCAGGATGACTTTGAGCACAATAGTACAAGCACAATGATCTATCATACTTTTAATTTTATGGTTAGAAGGTGACTGAGCTCCTTTCTTCAGTAAGAAATAAGAGAATAGGAGAATTTTCAGTCCACAAAACAGCCTTCCCACTTCTCATTTATCCCATCAATTATTCCTGGCAATCCTATATTTCTCTAAATCTGTTTGTCTGCATGTCTCTATGTATGTATTCAACACTTCTTTATATATTGATGTTAGGTGCCGATGAGTCCATTCCAGCTCATAGCAATCTTATGCACAAAAGAACAAAACACTGCCCAGTTCTGTGTCAACACACAATCATTGTCAAGCTTGAGCCCATCGCTGCTGCCACTGTGCAAAACCATCTTGTTAGGGGTCTTCTCCTTTTTCACTGTACCAAGCATGATGTCCGTCTCTAGGGTCTAGGCCATCCTGGTAATGTTTGAAGTATGAGAGACAAAGTATGCTCATCCTAGTATCTAAGGAGCATTCTGGCTGTACTTCTCCCAACACAGATTTGTTTGTTCTTCTAGCAGTCCACAGTACTTTTAATGTTTTTCTCCAACATTATAACTCAAATGCCTCAATTTCTTATTCATTGTTCAACTTTCACATGCATATGAGGTTATTGAAAATACCATGGCTTGGGTTAGGTGCATCTTAGGCCTCAAAGTGTCATTTTTGCTCTTGAATAAAGTTTTGATCTTGTGCATCAGATTTGCGTAACACAATACTTCATTTAATTTCTTCACTGTTGCTTCCATAAATGCTGATAGTGGATCCAAGCAAAATAAAGTCGTTCAGAACTTCAATCTTTTCTCCATTTATCATGATGTTGTTTTTGGGTCCAATTGTGAGGATTTTTGTTTTCTTTACATTGAGGTGCAACCCATATGGAAGGCTGTAATCTTTGATCTTCATCAGTAAATAATTTAAGTCCTCTTCACTTTCAGCAAGCAAGTTTGTTTCATCTGCATATCACAAGTTATTAATAAGTCTTTCTCCAATCCTGATACCACATCCTTCTTATAATCCATCTTCTCAGAATATTTGCTCAGAAACAAATTGAATAAGTATGGTGAAAGAACACAAACTTTTACACACATCTTTCCTGATTTTAAATCATTCAGTACCTCCTTGTTCTAGTCAAATGACTGTCTCTTGGTCTATGTACAGGCTCCTCATGAGCATAATTAAGTGCTCTGGAATACTCATTCTTCCCAACATTATCCATAGCTTGTCATGATACACACTGTAGAAAGCATTTGCATAGTCAATAAAGTACAACTAAGCTTGTTTCTGGAGTCCTGGCGTGGCACTGTGGGTTAATGTGCCAGACTGCAAAGCCATTTGAACTGCAAGGTTGGTGGTTCAAGCTC